>NC_137497.1:41517005-41749505 GCF_041902795.1 Electrophorus electricus | reverse complement strand
CCACTGAAGAAGTCTGCTTCCAGTCTCTGTCCCTGCATTCTACTTATTTGCCTTTTATATATGTGACTGTGTAGTTGACTGACTATGTGCTAACTGGGAATGGACTGGTAGGTAAACTGTCAACTTGGTGACTGTATGTATATACATACATGTGTGTGTGTGTGTGTCAGCATACATGTGCATTTATATGTATATCACACACCCACAAACTTAGAATGTCACTTTGGATGAAAACACTGCTTCACTGCTGGAATACACTCCATGGAATCTCAGAGGACATTATCACAGTGTGACGACGGAAGTACAGCTTGTTCCTCCCATTACCCACCATACCATGAAAAACCCCTCCAAAAACTGATATATGCGTGTATTTGTGTGTGTGTGTGTGTGTGTCTCAAACTATGAAAATCAGAGCCCAAGACAAAAAGAAAGGAGAGCAGAACTGTGACAGAAGACAGAAAGCCAGGACGCTCACCATACTGATGGCGGATCCGATCCCTCCACCTCCAAGTATTCGAACCTGCTGTCCATCTGAAAGTCGGTGAAGACCAGCGAGATAGTGTCTCCAGGGTCGGCCACGATGGTCCAGGTGCACTCACCGCTGCTCTTGTAGTCGTTCTGAAAATCCGGGCTGGAAATCACGCCGCTGGAACTCCGGAATGTTCCTCCACAGGTATCCTCTGCTGCAGGGACCAGAAGGAAAAAATACACGTCGTAATCCAATGCTGATGCGGCACTGCGCTTGCTCGGGTGTCCTGATGTCTTGACTGCTGACCAATCAGACTACTACGCTAACCAGGGTTCGAATACGGCATGCGTTGTATTTAAATGCTTAGAGGTTCCCCCGTGAAACCTTGCGAAACACTCGTTCAACTGCGCTGCTTGGCAAGTGGGCTTCTAACATCAATTAACATTCATTCTATAAACATGAAAAAGCCTTATTGTGCTCTTCACTAAAAACCACAGGGAGGCTGGCCTGCATTACACACTCAACAATAAGACCAATCAATATCACTCAAGGGTTCCGCAACTAATTGTAGGCTACGTTTCGCCTGCCCTGTTCTTTTACATGTATTACATGACGTGTATCAAACCTTTATTTGGTTTCAAAAAAGAAAATCAATTGGTTAATGATGCAATTACCGTGTAGCCTGAAAAGAGACACAATAGCAGTTAATGAGTGTTATTAGCTGCACATCTGAAATAGGAGACAGTTGCGGTGTTTGCACAATATCGGTGAATAATTGACTTCAGAGTGTCCAAATATTGCTCTGTACAGCTGAACAGTTCCAATTATTATTTTTACCTCCATTTTCATTTTTGGAGTCAAAAAACAAGGATTTAATTGAATTTATGAATTTCTAGTACTTGGATTTACCTTTGCTTTACTGTGACAGAATAATCCCCGAATCCAAATCCAAATTTCTTCCTGCTACATCTGAGCTAATACCCTGGCGTGCCTGAGGTGCTGCCAGTCCTGAAGGTTTAGCGCACCCCGTGGGCATCTGCGCACGCAGGCAGGCCCCAGCCTGTGTTCCCCTGGTCACTAACTGCCCCGTGTTTGGGCCGCTCTGCCCTTAAAGGCCCATTTTAAGCAAATCCTCCTTCCCTGCACCACTCTCCAGATGGATCACGGTAACAGGAAACAATGAATAAACGGGAGAGGTGCCGAGGGACCGGACCTCCCTCACATGCTGGCTTGTAACGTTTGCCTAATGCACACATTTGTTATTCAGGAAGCTGTATGATGTTGATGTATTGCACACGATGGAACTTTTTCTCCTCCTCGTTCCAGGTGCTGGCCAGCTGCGTAACTCCCCTTCACCTCTCACCTTTTCACCATAGTGGTGGCCAGAGAATAAATATATCGTGCTATCAACAGTTAACGTTGCTTTTTATGATTTAATTTGGATTCTCATTATCGGATGCATGAAACAGCGTGAGGATAAACTGCAGATTGCTGCCCTCTGCCTCTTATTAGATGGACGGCATAGCAGTCATCTCCTCTGGATCCTCAGATACCATACCAAACGAATCCTTCTGTCTAAACTCATTTTAAACAGCTGTAAATCCTGGTATATAAACCCACCTTACTACCGAAGTACTGTGGATTACCACTCAAAGAACCAGGCATTTGTAGACGCACCCATAATCCACAAATAATAGACCTGAGTCAATTACAGACTAAAATATTCACCCTTCACACAGGGTTGATCATAAACCAACCTCATATTAATACAAACAGCCAATGAAAATGCATTAGCAAAGGATGGGATAGACATAAATTCTCCTAACTTCTTTTCTTTTCAGACGCTCTGCTTGTTCAGTTATGCAGATACAATGCAACGTCAGCTGAGGAATGTCGTAACAGGCAGCCTACTGAATTTATCTCCATTTACCGTACTGCAGTTCTGATGCCGCTTTGATTGAGGTTATAAAATGCCTGTTTAACTCCATCACTGTCCTACCTTTTAATTTCACAGCTTGAGAAAAAAGTGTTTAAGGAAATCAATGACTGTATCAAGACATATTTCCCATAAGGGGGGGTCAATCCCTTCAGAAGCACAGCCGCCAAAAAGGAGAGAAGACATATAGATATTGATCAGGGTGTCAAATACATTTCATTTTATGCACCAAATACCAAAGACATGTAAAGAGTCCTTTGATCGGGCATTAATGAGACTTTTTGTTAAGACTTCAGGGCATTGTTTAGAAGGGTACATCATATTATATAATATAGGAAAATAACATAAAAATGGCATACTACACTCTTACATGAATGTGTAAAAGTGTTTTACATGGATTGATGTTCACTTATGTCACATTTATTTCGAATTATTTACAAATGTATTTGCAATGTATGTGTAACACTTAAAGGTAACACTTCACTGAAGGCTATAGAACACCTACATAAGACCTTCATGACAATTATATTAAGCATACATAAACATTTATCAGCCCCTAAGTAAACTGAACTACAAATTTTGCCATTTACAATTAAAAGTAAGATAGATAGTATAAAATTAATCATACATGAAAAAAATGTTTAGCTTATATTCATAAAGTGCTTTATTAACGTCACAGGGAAAAGAACCTCTACCAGCTTGTCAGTGATGCTCAGTGATTTTAGTACTTAAATAGGATGTCTTGTGGGTGTTTGAAAAAAATTGCAGTACATGTTATACCATGTATTTAGAATTAAAACACCTGGAATGAACAAAACACACACACACAAACCTAGCTAGATAAGAAGTAGTCAAAGGTAAGTGGACAAGGTAAAGCTAACTTATCCTGCTAATGTTAACTATCTAGCTAGCTAGACCACTCAACAACTTCCTGCGACACATTACCCACTGCTTGGTAATATCCAGAACGCTATTCCTTGATGATTGCATACTCTGTAGACACGACACACCCTCTGCGTTGTAAAAGTATACATTTTTTAATTTTTATTTATTTATTCATTTATTTGGGTCAACTTGAAAGGTTGACTGATCCCAGTTATTCACATTCACTGAATGTAACATTTAAGTTGAATGATAAAAATTGCAGTGATTGATAAAACACATTGTTGTGTTTGGAGGTTTCCTTATCTTCTGTTGTGCCTGTATATCTCCCTTCATTCCCAGAGCTTTCTTCAACATGTTTTTTTTTTAACTGAGGAGAAAAACCATCAGTTAAAAACAGATAAATAACACTAGTAACACTAAAATAAATTGTTACTGTGTCAGTTTTTCATGTCACCGTTACGACCGCACTGGAGCTACTACAGAGCACCTTTACGAAGTCCTCAGTGCTTACCAGCAGCCTCACTTGGCAAACCGTGTCATATCATCAGCATTATGTCAATATAACATACGAAATTAATAAATAAAATAAACAAATCAAATTAAAAAGGCCAAGCTGCCAAGTCAGTTATCATAACGTGCTGTGTCATTGTCATAACGTTCTGTGTCATTGTCATATCGTGCTGTGTCATTGTCATAACTTTCTGTGTCATTGTCATAACGTGCTGTGTTATTGTCATAACGTGCTGTGTCATTGTCATAACGTTCTGTGTCATTGTCATAACGTGCTGTGTCAGTCATAACGTGCTGTGTCATTGTCATAATGTTCTGTGTCATTGTCATAACGTGCTGTGTCATTGTCATAATGTGCTGTGTCATTGTCATAACGTTCTGTGTCATTGTCTTAACGTGCTGTGTCATTGTCATAACATGCTGTGTCATTGTCATAATGTGCTGTGTCATTGTCATAACGTGCTGTGTCATTTCCCCCCACCCACTGATATGGCACATCCTGACGCTACCAAACATCTGTGTCATGTGACATAGTTGTTACGTCAACATGACAGTAAAGTTGTCAAAAGCAGCATTAATATCAGCCAGCATTTTTAGGAATAAGGCTTTATTACATGTTTATGTATGTTTAAGTCTGTTAACATAAAGGTCTTATGGAAGTGTCATGTAGCCTTCAGTGAAGTGTTACCATCTATTTCTACTGTGAATACAAAATTGTGTTCTGAATAAATGTGAAATAAACAAACATCAACCTGTGTAAAACACATCCATGTGAGAGTGCATTTGAAGTTTATAAACATGGCATTTCGATATTATTTTTTCATTAATTATGTGTATCGCTGGTGGGCACTGCACAAGGATTTTGGCTCAGGCACTAAAAGGGCCACCTCCTGTGGGTCCTGAATTTAGCAATCTTAAAATGAGCCTTTGAAATGTTAATGTCCTTGCCAGTCTGCATTACATTTTCATGCCAGATTTTCAATATTCATGTTAGGCTCAACATCACCCAGAGACAAACAGCTCCTTAGCGGTGATGTGTGTGAAGTAGTCAGTCTTCAGCCGGGGTGTGAGGTAAGTGACACCGACTTGACTTTTACAGCAAGAGAAGTGAATCTGTCACACTGTGCTGAAGCACGTCCTGCTGTGGGCGCTGCCACGTGGTGGAGCCATGCTCAGATCACACAAAGTTCTCTTTATGGGGAAGCATTTTGTAAAAACAAACAAAAAAAAACAGACTCCTAAAACTCAGAATTAATCGACTGCTTCACTTCTGAGTTTGGCAGAGACGGGTCACGCAGAGGAGAACGAGTGTGCATCCGCCAGACGAGTGGCGGCGTCCATCATGTCCGATTTGGAAGAGTTTTGTGGCATTCGGGAGAGGTTTTCCTCTGGGTTGCTTGGTTCCATCTGGCTCTTATGATATCTTCCACATGAATGCAACGGAACCCTGCTTTAATTGCCGGACAGGGGCATGCGGCAGGGGAGGGGTGACCATTCGGAGATGAATGGGGAAGAGGAGATTCCAGGCTTTTGGATGTGATCTGACATTAAGAGAATGGGCAGGTTCTCGGAGGAAGCAAGATCAAAAGAACATCTGCCTGTTCTGAGGGCCGCACTCCTTTTCCAAGGAGACTCAAGAAAGGGCCGAGAGAGAACGAAAAGCCGGAGTGGCTCTTTTGCACAGCAGCTAGGGGAAAAAAAAATCTGTCTCCCTCTCTCTCTCCCCCTCTCTCTCTCTCTCTCACACACACAATCTCACACCATTTTTAACCACCTCCACTTAAAAATGTTACATCCTTTAAAAGCAGGGCAAGAAACACAGAATCTGTTTTATAGTACATGTACGCAATCTGGGAGTCTCCGTGTGAACACTCTGCGACCGAGTGCCTTCAGCAGTGCGTCTGGTCACAGATCTACATCCCAGCTGGTGTGCGCAGAGAGGAGCACGTTCGTTCTTATCCCCCACCACCCCCCTCCAGTCCAGCCTTCCCATCATGCACTTCAGCACCATATAGATCGCTGTGACAGCAGCAAGGTCACGGTGTATGTCTGCTTTAGCAATGGCAGGCCTCCAGGCACCGGGATCGTCACCAAAAGGGAATCAGCCTGCCTTGGGCACATGGATTTTGTAAGCCAGATTTATAATGTCAGTTCGCCATCCCACACGCCACACATGGCTATGCTGAAATGCATTATCCTGGTGTACAACAAGCCACTGTTATTATTGCTGAGACGACCTGTGCTTTTCTTTCTCACTTGATCTCACTTGATAGTCCTTCTGATCTGTTAGAGCTGCAGCAATTAACTAATATGTTCATCCATTTTTACATTTTCTCTCTCTCCAGAATAAATATATGCAAAGGGTGTGATTTTTTAAATGGTTTTTAAAACACTGGCCAAAGTTATCTCACTAACTAATACGAGTCAGCCAACAGATGATTTCCGTGCCGGAGCTCACTCTCCGGATGCACAAGTTACACAAGTCGCACGAAAGTCAAACGAGACGACAAGCCAGGGCCTCCTCTCCGTGAAGGGTTCTCTCCATGAAAAGGGGCCGTCTTCTCTACACGCTCACACATCTCCAGTTACCAACCCCAAATTATGCTGAGCATCAACAAGTATCGATGTTTGGCAAGCAAGCGGGTAAGGAATCTATCTCCAGGACAAATGCTGCTACTCTTTTGAAAGGTCATGGGTCAGAGTTAATCCCCTTTGCCTTGGACCCACAACAAAGATCTTCAAGATTATAGATTAAAGCAACGCCTGAATTATTCATAACGTCTGACACGCGACAAGGTGAAAATGCCACGTTTCGTTACGTGCTTTCACGGGTAAAGTTCCAGCCGAATGTACACTGCACGCTAAGGTGTGCTTGGTTTGGTATAACGCATAAAAATAGAAACACACATTTTTGACAAGCTTGGATTTTGTGTGTGTTTCCAGTTGTTTTACTGTGGGGGAGTGTTATCACTGCTCCAGTTATACGCATGCACACTTTAGTCGCCAGGCCTCAGGACATCAAGAAAGTAGCAAAAGAAAATAAAAATGTAACTGAGCAATGGTTTTGTGCGTCATACTTTTGAGCAAGCAAAACTAATTAATCATGGTATATCTACTACTTCCTAGCCTCTTGTACTGGATCTAAGCCTACCAGGTATAATATAAGCATAAGACATTTTGCTTAGACCACTTTTCAGTAAAAACGATGGTAAATGAAGCCTCACCTCGGCAGATGGGGATTGGGAAGTCCCACACCGCCACGCTGGACGTGCTGGTGACACAGGTCAGCTGGGCGTGACCGTCCAGAGAATAGCCGGGCACGCAGTGGTAGCGGATCCTGTCCCCCACGTTGAAACTGGTGCCATTCAGAATCCCTTTTGCGGGAACCCCAGGGTTTCCACAGGAGCTGCTCCGAAGTTCTACGGAAAGAAGGGAGTGTAAGGGAGGGGGTGTTTGGGTTGGTGTGTACACGGATTCCAGATTCAAAAATGTTGGCACAAGTCTCTGCTGTTCTGCAACTCAAAGTTTTTTTTTGGGGGGGGGGGGGGGGGGTTGCCTCAATGATTTTTCTATCAAAGCAATGCATTACTACTAGTGTTACTGCTTCTTGATATCTTTACACTTTCACCTCCCTCAGGCAGTTATGGCTAGGATATCAAATGTGGCCTACTGGCTAGCCCTCGAGTGAAACAGCACATACTACCTTTACAACATCTGCAAACCAAACATTAAACCCACCACATGCTCTTTTGCCATCACGTTCCATCGACCGACAGCCCGCGCAGCCTGCTCAATTTACAACCTTAGGTGTGAATTGAGGGGCGGGCTCAGCACTTACTGAACTGAGTTAAATTAGGACGACTCCGCTACAGACACATGTAATCAACATCTGGAGGAGGTTTGGTGGTGTTCTTAATCAGTTCATCTACATCTCACCTACAGGACTTCACAAACTCAGCTAAGTATCTTTTCCTATTACCTCAATCCTTTATCTCATACATCCACAAATCAAGCATCAGAAATGTGCTTCACAATACCTGTCCATATATCCCACAGATCTCCTCCACACAATCATAGACGTCGCAATCTCAGCAACCTCACTGACTCACAACGTTCAGCACCATCACATATCGTGGTGGCAGGAGGGCTCTGGAACTGCCAGTCTGCGGTCCAGAAGGCCGACTCCATCTCAGCACTGGCATCCCTCCGCTCCCTACACTTCCTGGTTCTGACAGAAACATGGATCACCCCTGAGAACTCGGCGACTCCGAGTCTTCTGCCCTGTCCTCTGCCTTTTCATTCACTCATTCTCCGAGGCGTCTCAGCAGGGGTGGTGGCACAGGTTTACTAATGTCTCGAGAGTGGCGTTTCACTCCACTTTCCTTCTCTACTCTTTCCATCTCCTCTTTTGAATTTCATGCCATTACAGTGTCTTTCCCCACCAAACCTCTTATCATTGTCATCTACCGCCCTCCAGGTTCCCTAGATCACTTCATTGATGAGCTCGACATCCTTCTGAGTTAATTCCCCATTGAAGGAAATCCGCTCATTCTCCTTGATGATTTCAACCTTCCATCAGACATGCTGCATTCCTCCTGCATCCTTCCGCTGTTGACAGCATTTGACCTCACCCTCAACCACTCTCCTCTGAGTCACAAAGCGGGCAATGTTCTGGACCTGATCTTCACCCGCACCACCACAACATCAGACATCAGTCACCCCCCTCCACCTCTCGGTCCATCACTGTCTATCCTTCTCTCTCTCCCTTCCTTCTCTTTCCATCCAGTCCTCTCCAACATGTTCCTCCTCCCTCCATCGCAATCTGCACTCCATAACTCCCTCTTTCCTTACTTCTACTATTGTGTCCACCCTTCCTCACCCTGACTCTCTATCCTCTCTCTCTTTGGATACAGCTACAAATACTTTCATTTCTACACTCTCCTCATCAATGAATGAGTGCCCTCTCTCCTCTAGACCTGCTAAGTCCTCCCCACCTGCCCCCTGGCTAACAGAAACACTTCACTGCCACAGGAGAGAATGAAGGACTGCAGAGAGGCGGTGGAGGAAATCTCACGTAGATTCAGACCTCAGCTCATACCAGTCTCTCCTTTCCAAGTTCTCACTGGAAGTAACATCTGCAAAGTCATCCTACTACAGAGCGAAATTCGAATCATCATCATCTGATCCACACAAGCTCTTCACTATTTTTTCTTCTCTCCTTAATCCTCCTTCTCCCCCACCTTCCTCATCTCTTACTCCAGAGGATTTTATCACCTTCTTTGAGGAGAAGGTTGCAGCAATCCACCAGTCCTTTTCCTCTATTCCTACTCCTCCAACCAACGTGCATTCCCCAACATCCAACTCTCTGACTTCTTTTTCTCCTCTCTCCACAGATGAAATTCTTCAACTCCTGACTCCCAGCAATCCGACTATATGTCTGCTGGATCCAATTCCTTCTGCTCTGTTCCAGACAATTGCAAGAGATCTGCTTCCTTTCATCTCTGTCATCATCAACATCTCCTTATCTTCTGGATACGTGCCTACTGCATTCAAAACTGCCAGGGTGATACCAATCCTCAAGAAGGCCACACTTGACAGCTTCAGTGTTACCAACTACAGACCGGTATCACTTCTCTCTTTCCTCTCAAAAGCCCTTGAATGAGCAGTTTAAAATCAATTGTCTTTTTCTCACCCAGAACCAGCTGCATGATCCCAATCAGTCTGGCTACAAACCGGCACATTCTACAGAAACAGCCCTCATAGTGGTGACTGAGAAACTTAAACTGCTAAAGCTGCCAAACAGTCATCTGTTTTGATTCTTCTAGACCTTTCAGCAGCCTTTGACACAGTGAACCACAACATTCTTCTCTCTGTTCTTTCCAGGCTTGGTGTGACTGGCTCTGCTTGGAGATGGTCCTATCAGGTGACTCTCCACTGGTGTTCCACAAGGCTCAGTATTGGGCCCCCTTCCCCTCTCTTTGTATACTCTTTGTATACTTCTCTTGGTGATGTAATATCTTCTCATGGTTTCTCCTACCACTGCTATGCAGATGACACTCAATTATTTATTTCTTTTCCACCCTCTGACGCGCAGGTCTCCAGACGTATCTCGGCATTCTTGACTGACATTGCGTCATGGATGACAGCCCACCACTTGAAGCTCAACCCCAGTAAAACTGAGCTTCTGTTCATCCCAGGTACTCCCAACCCTTACCATGACCTCACTGTTTCCTTTGAGAACTCCCTGGTATCACTATCCAAAGCTGCCCGTAGCCTGGGCGTACCTTTGGACAACCAGTTGTCGTTCTCAACTCATGTTTCTAATCTAACCCGGTCTTGCAGATTCCTCCTCTGTAACATACGAAGGATTTGACCCTTTCTTTCGCAGGAAGCTACACAGGTGCTTGTGCAGTCTCTTGTGATCTCAAAGCTAGACTACTGCAACTCGCTACTTGCTGGTCTTCCTCTAAGAGCCATCAAACCTCTACAACTTGTCCAGAATGCAGCAGCATGACTGGTCTTCAATCTTCAGAAGTTCACACGTTACTCCACTGCTGCGATCCCTTCATTGGCTCCCTGTAGCTGCACGTATCAGATTTAAAACCTTGATGCTTGCCTACAAAGCCAAAAATGGACCAGCACCTTCATACATGAGGTCAATGGTCAAAGCCTGATCCGTACCTTGAGTACTTCGAACCTCAAGTATGGCTCGGCTTGAAATAGCTTGCTTCAGGTCTCATGGATGACAAGCATCGAGACAAGCATCTGTCCTGGCTCTAAGATGGTGGAATGACCTCCCGCTTGCTGTCTGGGCAGCCGAATCCCTTGCAGTCTTCAAACACAGACTGAAGACCCATCTATTTGCAGAATATTTAAAGGACAACTGACACTGCTCCCTTATTCACTGACTACTTTAGTACTTGTTGTAGGGCACTGTTTATGTTTTTTTAACAAACTCTAGGAATTATTGTTTATAGCACTTATCATTGTTCAAGATAGACCTTATGTATTTTGCATTTCTAGGTATCAGCATTCATCCCTGTATTCTACAGTATTCTAGTTCATTGGTATGTTTAATTCTAACCTACTATACTGTACTTTGAAATATTCTATGAGTAAATGACAAAGCACAATTGTAAGTCGCTCTGGATAAGAGCGTCTGCTAAATGCCGTAAATGTAAATGTAAAAATGAATGTGTGCTAGCATTGTGACTAAGCTAGAAAAAGAAGCCCCTGAAAACAGATCCTCTTCCGGCCTGTGCAGACGTCTGGACCTATGAGTTAGTCAACTGGTGTGAAAGTACAATAAAGGACTTCACAATTTCTCCATTTAACATTTACCTCCACTCAACACATCTACCGACTAACAGCTTTATACTCCTCCTTCTTCCAATATTCCTCAGCATTACGCGCAGCAAACCTTCGGCACTGAAAGACTCGCCTAAAAGTCAACAAAGCTGACGGGTTAGTCTTTTCCACGAAAGTCAGCCAACACAGATGAAAAACAGAAAGTTAAAGGGTGGTAGAAGGAGGATAGTAAAATGCTGCTGAAGCAGATTTTCAGATCTTTTTTAAACCAGCTTTTGCCATATTGGTAAAAATTATATGAAAATAAAAAGAACACATAGCAGACGGTAACTAATGATGCCGAAGTGAGGTGATCAGGGGGTGGGAGGGAGTTTAACACAGATTAGGCACTAATGAGCAGATCTGCTCGGCAGAATGCTTCAGCATTTAAAGAAGCGAAGAGAGGGCTACGGGGCAAACCGCCCCTGGGTAAATTAGTTCTCACCTGGAGTGGGTCCATAAAGTGCAAATTCCTCAACATATTTTAATGTTCCCACCTCAGAGAAATGAACACGACCAGGTTAATGTCACAGGATCGTTCTGGGATCTTAAGGACAGGTGGCAGCAGGTGTGGAGCTTGGACAACCTCACCAGCCCAAACAGTGAGAAACACAGCTGTGCTTTCACACAACACAGCATGGCAGGCATTACTGAATAACTGGCTTTGGGCTAACACATCATGCCACTGGACTGACCGTGTGTTAATGAGATGAGTGTACAGTATAATGACCACTCCTGAGAATAATTCCCCAAAAATCTGACTCCAACACAAGCATGGATCACGAGTGGAAACCAGATGAATCGTCAACAAGATCTTCAGACAGACGGATCTTCAACCAGAACGATCTTCAACCAGATGGCTCTTCAGCCAGATGGATCTTCCACCAGTCAGATCTTCCACAAGGTCATTTCACCTTTTTCACTGCTAGCAATGGGGTTTTACTAAAAGCAGCTTATGCAAGGTCTATTTGTGGGGACAGCTATCAAAATAATAATGGGGAAAGATGTCGCTGAGTGGTCCTGGAACAGTGGCTCATAAAGACCTTAATGCTAAATCGAAGCTGAACACATTCCGTTGATATAGTTGCAGTCGGAGCGTTCCTTTACTGATGGTAATTGCAGCCCAAACTTACTAATGGTGGACAGCATTCTCTGTCAGGTAACAAACAGCAGGTACCTGCAGCATTTAAATATTATATAATATTATCCAGTATGAATAAAATTAGTAAAGAAATGAGTTAGGAGGCACGTATTTTACACAGAAAAAAAGAAAAAGAGAAAATGATTCATTTCTCACCGGAGTAGATTTGACATATGCAGTTGAGTGTTAATTTAATTTCTGTGCCATCTGTCTTCATGCTAATTATACTCCTGACACCTTCTCTCCTAATCATTTGACTGTCCACACTATATTTTTAACATTTGAAGTGAACTTGTCTTTTAGTCAGTGTAACATGGCTCTGAGCTTTTAAGACAAGTGACGTGAAGATGAACAGAAACCTGCATGGCAATAAGACCATGACTGAAAGCAGAAGGTACTTTAACATCTCCACAAATTATGAACTTGACATGAATTGGTCTACTTGTGCAGTAGGTTCATCTGTAACCACGTGAACTATAACACCGTGACCGTCATGCATGAAGTCGGAGGCGCTGCACCTCAGAGTGCAGTCATTCAATTACACAACATGGTGTTACTACATGTTTGGCTGATAGACGAGGCAAAGGAACAAAGAAATAAGCCAATACCTGTGATAAGTCCGATGAGGGAGGCTATGTTGGTGGAATGAACTCCCGCTTGCTGCCTGGACAGCAGAGTCTCTGTCAGTCTTTAAACGCAGACTGTCTATTGGCAGAATATTTAAAGGACGACTGACACTGCTCCCACATTGACTGACTAATTTACTACTTATTGCAGGGTATTGTTTATGTTGTTTAACAAACTCTAGCACTTATAGTTTACTGCACTTATCATTGTCTAAGATAGATCTTATGTATTTTGTACTAGGTATCAGCACTGATCCCTGTATTTCACAGTATTCTAGTTCAATGGTATCTTGGACTCTAACCTACTGCACTGTACTAGGATATTCTATGACTAAATGACAAAGCACTTTTGTAAGTTGCTCTAGAGTCTGCTAAATGCCATAAATGCAAATGTAAATGTTGAAGGAATCTGGAGGGCTTTAGGGCCCACATATGATCTGTTCTGCAGTCTGCCCCTCTCTTCCCTGGAATTCTACTAATGGGCGGAAGGATAGACACAGAGGGAACAAGGAACAGGTGTGCAGCAGGAGCGATTTTCCCAATCCACTCCCCACCCCTCCCTCTAGATTAGGATGTTACTATGGAAATGAACTCGGCATCGGGCACCAATTACCTGACGGGTACGAACGTGCCTGCAGTGCTGATTTATACGAGCTGGTACACTGAGCCGTGGAATCCATTCTATCATGAGTGGCTTAGTCTCTGGAGTTGCAGACTGGGGCTGTGGAAACACGTTGTCTTGGGAAAGCTCCATTTTCCCGACATTCCTTCTCAGCATTTCCAGCCGTGCTCACACTTAAGCCGTGCTCACACAAACAAACGCAGGGGACTGTTTTATTCAACTCGCCCCCCATCGCCGCAATGAGAGCAAACACTAGAAAGTCATCAAATGTTGCCTCTGCAGCAATGCAGTAATCACTCTCTATTAGCTTGGCGTTCTTCCCCAATCGTTCACCCTTAATCCTCCCCTACCCATCTCAGTCTGCACCACAGCCGTCTGGACGCTCGCTGCCATAATATGGGGGTAAATGAGGCATCTCCTGCACAGGAAGGCGGGCTAGAGTCCAGGCCCGTCAGGTGAGCGCAGGCCTGAACCGAACCTGGCCTCTCAGAAGGTGCAGAGAGCAGACACTTGGCGCTGCTCTGTATTCGAGAAGTAATTACAGGCCAAGTCTCCCAGCAAGCGACACCGTCTGCAGGAGCTCATACAAGCACAGCGCGTATGCATAGTCAACTCGGCCGCAGCGATCCCGAAAGGCCGACCGCACGGACGGAGGGCGGGGCGAGACAACTAGAGCTGAAAATGACTTCTAAGCTGAGCCAATTCTCCATAATTACTACGCAGGGTCGGTGGAAATAAAAACCCTGCATATTTATGTCATGTATTATATCTTCTTAAAAAGCCTCATGAGGGAAAAAAAATATAGCTTTAGAATTGCATCCCAGCGTGATGACAGTGTGTCTCGATGAGAAACAGCCTCAGGAAAAATTGAGTTCTGGACACGACTCGCTTATGTATCGCACACAGCCCGCATCCTGCAACACCCTGCCCGATTTATCAAACGTGGGGACAGGGGACTTCATTTTATATAATTTTATCGTGACATCCTTCATCATAAACACAAACATAAACTAATCATAAATGTGACATGGAACTCGAACATAAGCACTCCAGGTCGTTTAGCCTCACGTTTGACAAATGGCCCCACTCTGTCAAAGCTAACTAGCAGGACATGTTCTGTCTGAGTACTGGCATGCAAGCAAAATCCAAGAACCTCTGCTAGAAATGGAGAGAACGGTTTAAAACAGTTAATGGCTTGGATGAATATTCCAGAAAAGGACATTTTTCCTTCAAATCGTTCATTATGTAGTTAAAAAGGGGCCGAGACCCTAAGCTATACATGATTTTTAAAAAAGGTAAAAAGCAAATCAATAGTTAATTAAGAGTTCTGTTTTCTGTCAAATCAGTTTAGAATTCTGTCAGGTAATGAGTGGACAGATCGAACTATTTAATCAATTCAGTGATATATCAAACAAGACAAAGAGATTTGTTATTCCTTTGAGTCATTTCCAAGATGATTCCTAATCAATTTATATGTTATGGGCAAAATGAGCAAACCCAACCTCCAGATTCCTGTTTCCCCCTTTTTCAGCTTGGCCTCCATCACCATCAGATGTGCACATTCCAAAAAAGAGCACTCCGTTCTGTGAGCCGAACAACTGAGGCGGCTGGCAAGTACTCCTCCCGAGGGGAGAGTTATTTATTCTGCTGTATGTCTAATGAATTTTTTTGCAGCATTTGAAGGTGATGGAAGTTTGTCAGAGTGGCTGCGTATCAGTGCACGCTGCCTCCCTTCCCCTGAAAGACAAGTCAGCTAAGACTCTTGCACAATCTGCGTTAGTGAACTCCATTACACGCTAGCTGTGCGCGGAGGTGCAGCAGAAAGCTGCCTGACGGGGCACAGAATTTCCTAGGGTGAACACACATGAAAAAGCGGATGCCAGGCAAATTTAGTGGGTGAACAGGTACAAATGTAGTGGGTCTATCAATGAGGTTCCAAATTTGGAAAGAACAGAGGAAAGGCATTTCGGTGGGAATTTCTTGACAGGTTTTTATTGTGCATCCAGCAGTGGGGCTTTTTCCTGACACAGCCTGCACTCATCCATTTACGCTGCGGAGAGTCCTCCTTCCACAGTGGTTTGCTGATGAGTAGCATGCTGCTAATAGCATGGGAGATTCCTCAAAGCTGCAGCAAGCTTTTGAGGGGCAGCTCTACCAGAAGTGGCCTCATACACAAAGGTTAGGCTGTTGTATCTTAGCCTTGACAAACATAGACAGGGTGCCTGATTTATAGTGGATGGCAATAGACACATTAATAAACACAAATGCAGTAACTGTCAAACATGGTTTCGGCTGGTCAGGGTGACGAAGGACCGACAGGAGGAAAAATGAGTTTTCTTTTCCCCTGTGCTTGGTCTACCCAAGCCTGCCCTTCTCACTGTCTTTGTTTCTCACACACCCACACATACGCACACACACACGCATGCATGCACACATGCACACACACGCGCACACACACACCCAGAAGCCCAAGACAGAATGAATAAATACCTAGAAAAGTGTAGACAAGGAAATTTCAGAATGTAATTCCATTATGAAAATGTTATCAGGCTGCCCTTAGAATCAACATAATATACCGACAAATGCATAATGCACAAACGCATAAGAGGAAGCGTGGCCAGAGAGTGCATGGAGGCCACTTAGGAGCTGCCCGTGGTGCTGAATTAATCCAGCCAGCTTCGTCATCTATGGTTATCGTGGAGCGTTTTATATTTTAATGTGAGGGAAGAAAAGGCCAGGAAAGTTAAGTTGAGTTTGCTGGAGCACTTAAGCACAAAGTCCATACACTAATTCATGCAGGACATGAATTAAAGGTACACAGCAGAACTCCAGCACAGCTAAGAGATAAAGGCATCGTACCAACTTTTGGATGGACATTTTGGATCATCAGCAACTAGTACTTGAATGGTAAAGTGAAGTCACACCTGTCGCTGTGCCTGATCCCCCTTAGAAACATTTTTAAATTTCCCCTTAAACAGCTCGGTTTAATAGGACAATCCTTCATTTACATATCCTAATCTGTGGCAATGAATGATAACGAGATCGCATCTCGTTGCGGATGTGATGGCATTCGGTGCCCTCCAGTGTGGAATTAATATTCCAAAACCCATAAAATTCCAAAGAACATTAAGCTGAAAAGGTTGAGCCAAGGCCGCAGCCGAGCCGGAATTATTCCGAGTGTAAATGACGGAGCAGATGGGGAAGGCATCCTGTGGTCAGGTCGGAAGGATGGCAGGTGGAGAGAGAGAGAGAGAGAGAGAGAGAGAGAGAGAGAGAGAGTGTCTCTCTGTGTTTGTGCATGTGTGGTTATGTGTGTGTGGTAAGGACGGTTGTTTAATGGCTAGGAGTCAAGAAGGGGGCTGCCCTTATGCAGAGGCCCCTGTAGACATAACCAATCATAACCCACAGCCGAGCTAAACTCACACACCTCACAGCAGCTGCTTTGCTTTGCATGTTCACCTCTAAGTGAGTGAACTTTATTTTGCAACATGATTCCGGGACCTGACAGTCTGTACAATTAGCTGCTTTGCCAAACTGTCCTAGAAGCCCAGACGGTCAGTTTTTTTTTTTTTTTTTTTAGGAAGGTGGACTATAAGCAGGACGGATGGACAGGACGGATGGACAGGACGGATGGACTGAGGATGTTTTGGAATGAGAACCTCCACGACACTGGGTCATCTAGACATGTTGCCTCTCCTGTTATGGGAGGCTGAAACATGTTTCATATTCAAGTCAGGTCTTTCTTTTCCAGCAAATCAAATAAACACAGATGTGTAACGAGGTGACATTTCGGCTCTCAGCATTTCCCTCAGCGTTATGGCGAGGTCTGTCATTTGGAGTCACCGCATTCAATTTCACAGTGCTATTCCGTCAGCACTACACATCCTTGCAGGAGTCAAGAAGTGAGACCAGGAACAGGAAGACATCAGCGCACTGAAATGGAACTAATTAACCCTTTAGCTTTTTTTTAGTATATATTTTTCTTAGTGACTGCCTTTTATAGGACTGTGTATCAGTAAGCAAGTGTACTTTTACACGGCCATAAAAGGGAGAGACGGGAGGGCTTGGTAGATGCCGTCTGCATAGTTAAATCTTCACATCTGTGGCAGATGGGTTGAGCAAAAACACACTCCACACTCCTCACCTTCGTAATAGATTTTAAATCCATGGGCGCTCACAGCAAAATCGCTGGTAAGACGAAGAGAGAAGATGGAACCAGTGCTTGTGACTGGTGCTGGCATCTGGAAACCCGTTAACCTATGGAAGAATGAGAGAGAGAGAGAGAGAGAGAGAGAGAGAGAGAGAGAGAGAGAGAGAGACATAAGACTGAATGTCATTTATTCATTTTCATCACGCGTTCCGTTGTTCACGTTCCATCACGTTTGGTTCCGTCTCTGAAGGGCTCTTCCCTCTCGGCGGATCCTTTGCTGACCAAGTTCACACGTTACAGAATGCTGGGGGCCAATTCTCAATTTCACATCAAAAAATCATTCTCGTGCCATATCCTATTAGAACTGCTCGTACAGGGTCTCTGAAGTTTGGCCTCAGCGTTAAAAGGACATCAAACGACTCGTGTAATATCTGAACATCCACGGTATTATATTAGAATATTGCTTCATGGAATTTCGTCCTCAGCACTTTTAGAGATGATGAATGCTCTGAGCTGAATTTCGGTATGTAATAACAGCAAAATTCATGGAACATAATGCTCACAAATGTAGCTTCAAAGTGGAATAGCAAACGCTGAATAACAAAGTATTCAATCCTGAATTAAATAACTGCACATGAAGAGTGTTTTTTTGACAGTCTAATAATTCATTATTACATCTCTCTGACATGGCAACACTTGTGAGATTGCCTCATGAAATTGCGAACATAGGATTCAAACTAAACAAGCACTAGAAATACATCCTGGTGTGCACTTCTAATGATGGTGCACCACGTGCAGACACACGGAGAGTTACAGCATGCCTCTGGGAGTAAAAGTGAGCAACATCTTGGTACATAATCCGTAACTGACTTTCAGGGAAAAACAGATGTTGCAAGGTCATAATAATTCAACTTGGAGCATTAAAAGAGAGACCCTGGCCTGCATTTATGAATGTGACTCACATTCCTGAAGCAGCTTTTCAGAGCTTTTCAACTGCAGTGTGTAATATACTGATATGGTCAATTGTTTTTTTTTTTCTTCTGCATTTTATTATTACTTTATTGGCTGGGTTGTTCCATTTCTCTGTTGAAATACAACATACATGTAACTCTCATACCAAAACACCTAATAGCATAGCTAAACCTAAGCAGACAAGTCATTCATTCACTTAAGAAACCGATTGCTTGGTCTGCCCCAAGCTATAAATAGCAGGTAGCAGGTTTGTATCTGTGTCAGTGATGCTTCCACCGTAGTCCTGTAGTGCGTACAATGTGCCATAGTCACTCAATGTATGAAGTGACCTAAATACTTTCCTGGTGAAAAATCAAATTCAGTCTCTTAGGTCAGAGAAAAATGAAATGGGAAGATGGCATTACCTTGAAATGAAATGCATTTTGGGTAATAAACTTTTAAGAGTTGTGCCGATGATGACATGCACTAAGGGATTAATTACCATTGTGTGACGATGAGAGCCTGGTGGATGGAAGTAGAGTACCCCCCCCACACACACTCACACTCACACAAATGGACATGTGATTGACACAGGAATGAGATTTGCATGCCCTCCCAGATGTCTCGCGCTGTCCCATAATGAAACCATCCCTGACCACTCTTGTACTTCAACAAAGCCAGACAATTCAGACCTGCTAATGACCTTATTTCTTCTCTCTAGCTCAGTGAAATCTGAGCCTTTTCCACAAGAAACTCTTTACTCTTTTTTTTTTTTGCGAGTCTCGGGATTAGACCACGAGGGATTTAGTCAAATTTAATTCAGCCCACGTGAACTGGGAGAGCACTGCTGGACGCAGTTGGGCTACACCTGATTAGGTGAGGGAGTGTTTGGATTACACTGGCAGAGAAAAGTGTTTTTTTTCCTCTTCTGAAGACTCTTTCGGGGAGGTAAATTAAGCTGAGCTGTTAATGCCCCGGTGCATTCCTGCGACATTCTCGGTTAATTACTTCTCGCTGAAGAGGAGCACAACATGAAATATAGCCATTGTTATCCCAGAATGCCACAGTAAAAACCTTGTGGGAACAAAACGGGTTGAACGAGGGGGGGCGGTGGGGATTGCGTTACCCGCGTGACCACTTCACTCGTTTCATTGCAAATGGCTTCTGCTCAGAGACGCGCTGAAGGTATGTCATTCATCAAAGTGCCATCCAGCTGGCTAGCCAGGCTGGAGATTCCCGGGCCCTGTATTCTGTGATGTATGAGAAAATTGAAGTTGGGCTGGTGACAACATACATGGTGAATGTCGAGTGGAATGCGTCCTGTCTGCCAAACGTCAACAGCGCGGGACGGTGGGGTGATGGACTACACGACCTTGTGCAACTGAAACACGAGATTCTTGGCCTCCGCCTCTCAAGCAGCATTGGTACATCTGATGGCTTCCATGGGCTAAAAATGACAAGTGAGAGTTGACAGTTCAGGGGACGCGTGACCGCGCCAATTACTTCGAAACCCACGGCGCAGGTTTGTTAGCGTGACGTGCTCAGAAGGGTTAGAATATAGGTGACTTTGCTCTCCTCTATAAGCGCAGCGCTCATTCCAGACGGGCTTCACTGGAATACGTTTTCATAATGCCGTAGTGTTCAGGCTGAGGGCAGATGCTTAAGTCTCCTCACTTCCTTGAAGAATCACTACTTATGTCACACTTGTCTCTTGCCTGCTAATACTCCAAGTATTATAAAGCTCTCAGAACTGCTGAAGAAAAGAAAATTAGATCATTCGTCTTTGTCCTAAAGTTGGGGCTCGAATGAAGAGGATCGAGCCCCTCCCCCGCTCTGTGTTATTAGAGGTTGTGCTTGGAAACATTTTGAAATTCTGGACATCATTATTTGGCAACAAAGGACAAAATGAGATTTCTTGTCATTCACTCCTTACTGCTTATCTCTTACAGTAAAATTGGAGGGTTGAGAAATTAGGTGTTAGAAATTATGTATACACTCATATTTCAGTAAGTGAGCTTCCTTTACCTTCCGTGTAATTGGCTGAAGCCCTTTTCAATCATCCCTTTATGCAACAGCGATTGGTTAATGGTGGGGCTGCCCCACCCTCCCCAATGTTTAAAGCAAAGTCCCTTGCTGGCAAGTCTTGTTAGAGAGTCCCGTCAACAAATGTCTTTTCGCCCTCCCAAACCTTTCCAGGCAGGACGCCCTGTTATGTCATGCTTTGGCTTGTGCCTGAGGGTTTATGGGAGTCAGAGCCGCAATGGACAGTGGCATGGTGCTGAAATTGAAAACTTATTTGGTGAATGGTTCGGGGCCTGAGCATTTCGAACAGCTGCAGAAAATGCACGCCCAGCCTCCTCCTGGGGTCGCTCCTCTCACTCTTCCTAATCTTTCTGCTGCACATGTTCTTCAGCTGTGATAAGGCATTTCTTCAGAGCTACCAGCACATTTTGGGAGCCTGGTGTGCTCGATGGTGTGAATTCTCCTTTACAGTTCTGTCACGCAGCGGAATGGTTTATCTCCAGAAATGACTAAGTGGACGTCTTGGAGCTGTCAAAACTACAATGAAGAACCTTACCGACATTAAGGTCAGGCTATAATGATAGCTGCATTACAAGATACGTGTGCAGCCTATGCAGCAGCAGGGCTTTGAGAGGGCTGGATTGGCAGAACCTTCGAAGTATTTTCCTGGATCACTCCTACTGTCAGAAGTCAGGCACGCTGGAAATTTTCGTGACATGCTGACCTGAAAGTAGCATTGGGCTCATAAAGGTTAAGGTCAGGATTTGGGTTGGCAGAGTTGCCCCTAGAAGCAAGGAGATGGGAAACTTCTGCCCCGAGCAAAAATCTGACCTATTACCTGGAAATGGATGAGGGTTTCCTCAGCTGAAGCAGCCATTTGACCGACTGCTTATGTGTTTCACCAGGTCATTGTACTAGAGCACTGTGGCTGGGAGCAGTTCTGCAAGTTTAGCCCTTTACTACAGCAGCTGTGCACACCAGTGTGATGGACCAGTGTGGGACGTGTGCACCTCCGCACATGTGGGATCACAATACAAATTGGCAGGTGTGATCTGATCAACTCTGGAGCAAGTAGTGCTCTATGAACCACTACCACGGCTACTCTCTTAACCACTAATACTACAGAACATGATTCATTCTCCTGTTTTGGAATACTGAGATATTGTGCTTGACAAAGTATGACATTTGACTTTAATAACTGTTGTAATCCCAAATACCCCATCGGTTAATTAAATCTTTACTTTGCCTCAGCGAGAAACACAATTAATGAACTGTGATGTACTTATGGTTCACTGATGCTGCTTCAAATCTGTCAATCACATGAGAGGTCAACTCTAACAGATGATGTCGTCACCATCTCTGCCTTTCCAGGAGCTTCACTGGAGTTTGGCTTGTTTTTGTTTTTTGTTTTTTTGAAGCAGTCATTTGTGATGTTGATGGAATGCTATTTTGGGAAGCTATGTTACAAAAAGGAAAGAATGACAAATTGCAATGTCAAGGAGCTATTGGATAAGCAATGTGTCAGGAGGTGCTGTCTGAATTGCTTTGATAAATGGATTTTTTCCTCGACAGGGCACAGGATTGGGGGTCACCATGTGAATAAATATTCTCTTTCCTTCTTGCTTGATATTAGCTAATGCCTTTTCCAGAGGACTTCATATGATGAGCAATACTACAGAATTACTTTTTCTTTGCAATTTTAAAGCGTTCAGTATAAAATGTACTTCTATATGTGATTTAAAACAGTCATACGTTTGATCATTATATTAGTAGTTGGGTTAAAATGTTAAAATCCGTTTTTATAGAGGTGTGGTACACAAAGAACATTTGTCATAGTTCTTGTCAATATCTCCTTTCCCTGTAGATTAAATATTATACGTGACTGATGCTCCCAGCCATATTGAAAAACTTATTGTTGTTTCCTGAATACAGCATCACAGAAAAAAAGGGAATAAAGCACTACTAAGTATACCAGCCCAGATCATGCAGGTTCAATCTAATAAGTTATATTACAAATGCATATGCACTGTTACAGCAAACAATTAATGTGGAACAAGTGTCCACGATTTAGTTTGGTAAGTCCAGTTGATATTTTTGCATAAAGCTAAACCTTTTCCCTGAATAATTTTGGACTTTCACTAAGCAACCACTGTGTGCAGAGGAATTCACTCTAGGACATATAACATTTGCAACAGTATGCCTTAATCTATTCTGCATTGTTAAATTAATTACTTACGAAAAGAAACAAAGCAAGAAAGTTCTGTGAAGAACACCAATTAGGGAAAGTGGTGATCCACCATCTACTGAGCGTGAAATTCATCTTGCATCTCATAGTTCTTGAGACGGAACTTCAAGGCGAGATAGCTCCGTGGAAGCGCCGTGAAACGCATGCCGTAATGAGGCTACCGCTCTTGGAGACGGCAACTTCTCAAGGGGAAGACGATGCAGTGGGAGGAAGATAATATACTACGGAATATTTCTCCGGGCTTAATGGAGATACAGCTTTTTCATCCGGATGGGGGATGAGATCAGAGCCCTGCACGCGGCACCGCCTGCACCGTTAGGCCCCCCCCGCTCCATCCTTCATGGCGACGGGTCCGTTTTAATCAGCCCCGCTTGTGTATGGCTCCCATCACTCTCTGGGAATGAAAGGGTAATCAAAGTGCGAGTAATGTCCACATCAGACCTCGGCGAGATTAGGAGCATTGCCGCTGACACGGCTACTTCAGCATCCTGGGAGACTAACACATTAATAACGCTGTAATGTCCACTTTAAATGTGGTGAAAACTATTGATTTGTGTAAATCCTAGCGAACAAAAACTTATTTAAAAATTCGATGCTGTGTCGAGAAGAATGAGCTGCACTCATATCAAGGCCTACTGGCATTCGAGAGTAACTAAACTGTGCAAGGAGAGACTACGTTACTATGCCCGCCCGATAGCAGATGACAAGAGGATTGTCTCCCAACTCAACTTAATGTGCTGTTTTCCTGCTTTTCCTCTCATTTGCGGTATGTTGTGATGAATAGCGTGTCTAACCAGGTGATTCTTTTAAGTTCAAATGGTTGGGCAGTCTTGGTGCTTTCATTTCAGGGTTATTTAGTGCTCATGCACTAAAAAGGTGGTTGAATTCTATTTCAGTCTCCATTAGACAACTGCAGAGCCAGCGCGCCGGTTCCTGTCAGGCACTTACTGATGAAAAAAAGAGACATATATGCATGTACCTTCTGAGTACCTTCTGAAGGAGTATGGCATACAAAGAAAAAACACTACTATTTTGGAAGGACCAATCGATGTTACCGTTATTTATTTTTTATAAATAATCTTGATTTCCCTGGGATCACACTGGAGACCCAAGGGGATCACAGGCTTGAATGGAGTACCCAACACACACTCAGCAGGTTAGCAGCAGAATGTGGACAAAGAGGTCTAAAATTCCACATTGATGTACTATTAACACCATCAATCACTTAATTGCTTCTTGGTGGAATACAATGTCTTACCCATTAACAGAGCCAGTCAATCTTTGGTCTGGTACACATTATGCAGAGCCTCACAAAACTCGACGCATTGGTCGTATAAAGTCTTAGCGAGGTGCAAGTCTCATGGCTCCTAATTAGGAAGAAATTAGGACCACGTAGAAGTGTTTGGGTTTAAGGCTTTGGAGAATTTTAGGTCATGGTGCTTATTTGCTACTTTTTCGAGAGGAGAGAATTCTGCCGTGATTGGAGCATCGCGGATGGTTATCAAGAATGGAACTGGCAGAACAATCAATGGAATAATGCCTTCGTAGGATGCTGTGTTTGATCAAGGCATAAAACGGCACTTAAAATGTTTTGTGTAGCTCACGTTTCTCAGCCACTGCTGCTTGTTCAATATCTGGGCCTGGAATCTGATGAAACATGGCCCTGAATTAGTGCACAAATTAGTTACAATTTACATAAACAGAAAATCAGCTTGTGAGAAAGAGGCCGTGTTTAGAGGAAAGGGGGGTGCTACGGATAGAAGGGGGAGAACCGAGTGGTGGAGATACTCAATTCTCACACCTCCAGTAGTCTGTAACCACCATTGTTCCAACCCTGTAATTACCCCAGCATGGGGCCAGGAGACATACCAGTCTCACAGGCTGGGAGACTAAGCAATCGTTTCTGGGTGGGTGGGGCTTTCATTTCAACGACGGTCGGCATCGACGCGTTCACAGCGCTTCATGCTACGCTAACGTCGAAGTCACCGCCCACAGCGGTCCGGCAGCTGAGAGCCTCTGGAGGCACACAGCAGTGGAGGGAAGGCACAGTCCACCGAAGGAGTAGGCCAGCAGCACAGGGCACCGGGACTCGGACGGAAGGGGCGGTTTCAAGAGCCAGGGTAGAGCCTGAGGGCACAGCGCGCAGAAAGAGTGCTGCTCACTGTAACAAGCGCACGGGCAAAAGTAAACACACTAGAGGAACACATACCTCGTTCGGAAGTTTGCAGGGTGAGGGTGCCCGTCGTATAAAGATACAAAGTCGTATTCCTCTTCCACGGCAAAGGATTGAAAAACTATATGGATTCTGTTTCTTTCCTCTGCTTCAATAACCCAAGTACAGTTCGCACCATTTGGATATCCTTGTGGAAATCCGGGACTTTCAATGGTCCCGTTCATTCCTTTTAACGTCCCACCACAAGTATAAATGAAACCTGAAACACAAGAAAAGAAAGAGAAAAATGACATTATTTCGTGGTGCAGTGCAAACGTGGGTGTGCTGTTCGGTGGCAGATTCAGACATGCTTTGACACAAGCATCAGATATGAGAAACACTGGCATTTTCCTTTGTATTCGCTCTAGTCATTTACCTCTGGCTCGTGTGTCCCAAAAGCCTGCAATGCTGGCTTGTGTGTTTTTTTGTGAGATTTCTTAAATAACCAAAATGGTCGCTAAAAATCTATGGCAGAAGGATTTAATGAGTCACAACAGGTAGAAGGCAATACGCGTGGATGCTAAGATTCCATTCCATGGCTGTTGAGTAATGGAATCCTTCTTCTTCACATTTCAGCAAAATGAGAGGGATAAATACACACCTGGCAACCCACAAGAGGTGAGGCAAAGAGGCTTTTTTTTTCTTTTTTTTTTCATCAGCAACGAGCAGTTGAACATACACTGGTTTTCTATTTAGCTCTCACCTCTTCTTTTAAGGAGTAATTAGCTTTTACAAGCGCAGCTAACAGAGGAGTCTTTTTTTCTGCCCTCCACACACATAGTTTTCTTCTACGGCCGGATGTGTTAAAGGGAAAATGTCCACGCCGACACACAGACACTCACAGCCCAGCTTTCGCCTGACATACTCGGACACACACGCAGGCACGCGCTGGTGGAGGTTCGTCCCAGTTGTTCAGTTGCTCTGATACTGTGATATCATTGTATTGCAGCTGATGCAAATGTGAGCAGAACCTACTAGCCTGCTTTGAGGACAGATAGCATTTCCAAAAAAGTAACATAAATTAATAATAATAATAATAATAATAATAATAATAATAATAATAATAATAATAATAAACAACAGTCACAGGATACTGTAATTCGATAATTAATTCAGCAGCATCTAAATAATGAATGATCACAAATCATGGGGTGGGTGCTTACATAACAGCAGTGCAGAACCAAAACGTTACATCACTGAGGCCCAGACGCCCTTCAGAGCTGGACGAGACTTTCTACCGCTAACGTTTCTCGAGAGGGTCCGCGTGCAGATAGCGCTCTGCAGCGTTCCAGTACGGAGTTCAGCCTCGCGCACTACGCATGCCCTTGTTGACGCGTGAAATCCAACAGCGGTGGTGGCGAGCCCTTTACAGTGCCAGTCAACATAACCTGCATTTAACCTTGATTACACGCCTCGAGTGTCTGAGAAGACGCTGCTACGCTTATATTTAAATACTCGCCTGAACAGTGTTGCATTTATCATACGAAAAGTGTCATTAGTTTAATTAGTTGTATTATACCCGTGTGAGAACCTTGCTGTTTGCTGGCAGTCTGAGTAGAGGAGGATGGCCTAACTTTGCTAACCAGGATTCTGAGTCTTTATATCAGAAGTCTTAAAATCAGACACTCTCAAGTCTGCAACTGTGCATCTACCAACGTAGTGTGGGACAAGTTTATCTGGCATGATTCCTCAAAAAAAGAAAAGAAAAAGAAGTGAATCTGGCATAATTCCTGTGTTTCAGCGCAACACTTCCGAGCAACAACACCAAAAACACCAGTGGTACTTTTACAGAAGAAGTACGCTGCCCGCTGTGCTACTATGTGGTCCTACATGTCGAAGGGCATCACTCATTGCAGGTGCCAGTCTCATGGCCACGTAATAAATATGAGTGCAGGTACTTAGAAGGATGGCACTGCGCCCTTGCCAAGAATCCCAGACAGTGGAAGGCTCCACAACCTCAGATGACAGAGCACAGCCGAGACAAACCTAGCATGATAAAAATGCCTCCATGGAGCAATTTATTTTATTCTTATTTTATATTCCAGCTCTGTTTCCTTAGGGCTCAAAATGGCATTAATATGGTATCTATTTAAGTATGGTATACAATATTTATAAACATTTACACACTGTAAAATTATGTAGGAGGAACTATGACTGTGATGGAATGCTGTCATTGTTTGTTTTAATGAATTTCGCAAATTATTAGCAAACATTCATCAGATTTGAGCAAACTAATAGCATACATTCATCAGATTTGAGCAAACTAATAGCAAACATTCATCAGATTTGAGCAAACTAATAGCATACATTCATCAGATTTGAGCAAACTAATAGCATACATTCATCAGATTTGAGCAAACTAATAGCAAACATTCATCAGATTTGAGCAAACTAATAGCAAACATTCATCAGATTTGAGCAAACTAATAGCAAACATTCATCAGATTTGAGCAAACTAATAGCAAACATTCATCCAGTTCAGCTCAATTCTTTCTCATTGCCGTAGTGCATACACTCCATAGAGTGACCATAAACAATATATATGGCATTTAGCACTAGCAAAGGAATTGGCTATAGCTTCAAGAATGTATCGGTCACAGTTTCACCTTATTTGTAGTCTGATACCAATATGTTATAGATGTTGTTTTTACCAAGGGTTTAATAAACACAAACGCTTAGACGTCATGCAAATATCACTGAAGCATGCTAGTGCATATCAGTTTGACTCAGAAGAATATGTAACTAGGGAGATGTAACCCCAGTTTAGAACCAAAAGATGCTGACCAATCAGCGAGCACTGTGCAGGTCTGATGGTCATTGTTATGGCAAAGGCTTTCAGAGGCTCAGTGCTGCCTGCTCATTGGTCCAACGCTGAAAGCCTTAAAAAGAGGAAAAACTCTAATGTGGAACAGAAAAAAAAGCTAGATCAAAAAAAGTTAATATCAGACAATATATTGGTAAAAGCAATTTATTAGTCCAGGTCTGAAGGTCCAGATTGCAATAAACTCCAGCCACTGTTCATCCAACTCAAGCCAAGGTTGGAAATTGCACCATTATGGGCCTTTTTCGCCCTTCATGTTTGTCATTTATTCTGCTACACAGGAGCCCCTCCTCTAGCTGCAATCAGCATCGCCATCTCTCGCCCTGGAAGGGTTAAAGCCTTTGCATTTAATTCCAGCACTTATTGGAAATGGCATGTAGGAAAGAGCACTACACAGCTCCACTTTAACGGATCCGAATTTAAAGTGACTGAGTTCTGTTGGCCCCAAGTGCCCACGCACAAAAAAAAAAAAAAAAAAAAAAAACCAACTAAAAAAACCCCAGCCCACCTGAAGGGCCTTTCTGATGAACAACACGCATCAAAATCCATTTTGGATCCTTACAGCGGGCCTCATTTTCTATTTCTCTCTCTCTGGTGGCGTGGCATCCCATCTTATCTGTCGTTTGGCCTGATGGCATGCCGCCCTCCCCAGGGGTGACCGCTGACACAGCAATGGAAGCACTGCCGCCACTGGACGCCATAAATCTCGAAGAGAAACGGCATTAACTACAGGCCAGGCACGCCAGGCAGGGAAAATGGGTCAGTCGTATGAATCAGCATCTAAACACATAAATCTCATTCGGAGAGAAGCGGGAACAGGAGATGGAACGCAGCTGCTTCTGCTGTGGTTAAACACATTGGCTCCATCCGGGAGCACTCGGCAGCAGGGCCCTGGTGGCCGCCGTACGGAGAGCCATCAAGACTGATTTGTTTTTAGTGGCAGATG
The DNA here is from genome assembly GCF_041902795.1 of Electrophorus electricus. Lineage (NCBI taxonomy): Eukaryota > Metazoa > Chordata > Actinopteri > Gymnotiformes > Gymnotidae > Electrophorus > Electrophorus electricus. Next base: position 41,720,622 of record NC_137497.1, on the reverse strand, counting down.
CAGCGAGGCAAGGATGGCAGTAGAGCTCCATCTCATCCCATCACACGCACACCGCTGGGCCAGAGAGGGGCGTGGCACTGACCGACTCCAGATGCTCCGGGAATTGGACGCCCAAGAGGGCCCGTCCTCGGGTTTTCCTAGTATGGTGTTGAGACATGCGAGACATTGTGCTGACGTTATGTTGGATCCCCTCATAAAAATGAAGAAAGAGTATGTCTTAAAGTAATAGTAGCTAGATTAACTTTTTTAAAAGCGAATGTCATGGGACGCCTCTGTGTCAAAAATAACTGCACTTGATTGCACAGTGCATCATCTCCACATAATTACTGTATAATGCAAAATAACTGGAATTATTTCTACTGAGCATCTGCAGTTCTTGACAACAACATTGCCACTCCTAGAGGAACTTTGGCAGATTAGCAAACTTCAGACGGAGCCGCAATCTTTGTGGCGTCCGGAGCACCCCACATAAATGCGTTTTGGCTGGTCTGAGAGCCCGGCGCTGTTCAAGACGGCTGATCATACCACGTAGGTCCTCAGCTCGTTCCGTCCGGAGAGGAAATCCAGCACTGATTTCCCTGGAGCTGGCAGGAGAGTAAACCAGCGGGACTCCCAACACAAGCAAGCCTTGATCATATGGAGCAGGAAGCCCTTTGAAGTCGGACAAAGAAGGTCAAGCTATGAGCTTAGCGCTACTAAGGGAGGCTGAACAACAGGCGCAGCGCAGGTGCAAGCCCTTGTTTACTTTCCGTCTCAAGCCGAAGGGTCTGCTTCCATTCGGACGCATTACACTGAACTTCAAGACGCTCTTCAGTGCCTGCTAGAGAACCAGGGCATCTAGAAGGAACGGCTCAAAGGTTTTTTATGTTGTCTAAACCTATTTTAGACAACTCAAACCTCAAAAGGTTGCTTTGTGTTGAGCTTATCATTCAGAATGTATATATGATTCACATCTCATGAACTATTATTAATATTATTATTATTATTATTATCATTATTATTACAGTGCCAAATGCAAAGTAAGATTCTATTATATAACTCAAATATATCAAATGCATCATGCAAGTTTATTTGGAGATATATGCCTAACCAAAGTGGAAAGTCATATTTAAGTAAAGGCAACTACTGCCTTTGGCAAAAATAGTGATGACAGGATTTTGTTTTAACTTGTCAAACCTGAGTGTAATGGTTTTAAAAAGGCACAGTCTTGCAGGTTACCCAGCAAACACTGACAGTCTATTAACAATGACATTTATGAAAAGTCAAAAACACAATAGTTCTTAGTCAGGACAGGAGATAAGAGAGTGTGTTTTAATCATGAGAAGTCCCTGAGCCCTTTCTAGGAACATTAAAGCGCACACCTTAATGGAGCTAATCAAACATTATCACTACCAATTAACAGCATTCACTCCTGCTAGAGTACACTGTGATATTAATGTCGGATCTGGTTAATACTTTTTAAAAAGCCTTTATGATCATCGAAGGTCTGGCGTTAACCTTGTGAGATAAGCCACATACAAGAGCAGGAAGGTGTCAGTCCAGGAAGGTGAATGTTAGAGAAAAGCAGGGTTACATCTGAGGTGTGTCTTCTATGGCAATGCTGGCAGGCCGAGTCTTTACGAAACGGCCGTTGTCGAGTCACGAGCCACATCTGGGGATTATTTGAGATCGGTTCAGATATTGAAACTGCAGTAGTCAGTGAGATTATTTTCATTTATGCCAAATGAGAGTTTTAGCCTTTTAATGTGTGTGTAGTTAACGTGCTGTAAAACGTTTTCTCAAAGGTACCATTCTAACTGATGCATGTGCACTCGCGGAAGCAGTGGCTGGCTTAGGCTCCACTTAGGCGCCAGGGGCCGTTTGAAACTTTCCGAGCCGAGCCAATGGATAAACCCTCTGTAGCTGAGTATTCAATCAGACGCCTCACATAATGTTGATGGAGTCAGAAAACACTGATACATGGTAATACATACAGAATAAGCTATTTATAAAACCTATATAATATATTAGCAACACAAGAGCCTGCATGCTTTTACAGTGCATTCATCTTCCTCTCAGTGCTTGCATGCAGCAGTGCAGTGGATGGATCCCCATGCTGTAGCTCACTGCTTCAGGCTCCGAGCAACACACTCTTATTATTATTATTGTGATTCTCCCAGGCAGCATACCTCAACTTACATTTTTCATTCAGATCCATGTTTGCACAGTACAGTTAATATTTATTTTAGTGATTCAATTATGAAGGAATAACGAGTCGAGCTACTGTGTTCATCCCATCCCATCACTTACATTTAAATCCCCGTTCTGAATAATGCCACCCTGCCAAGCTAATTAGGCATTTTGTAATTAAAACTGTGCAATTATTCTTTAGTAAAGGAGAAAAAATAACTCAGAGACTGAAATTATAGTAGTTAGTCTAGTAGTTGAGATGTTTTGGTGCATCTCAAACGCAGAATCCAAAATGCAAAGAGAAAATAAATATACTGATTACCCCACCAATTTCATCAGCTGGGCTAATCATAAATATTAACCAAATGTTACTTGGGTGCAACCTTTCAAGCTAATTACCTCTGATGAGATTGGAGGGGTTTATGACAGACTGCCCTGTGAATAACACTTTCAACTACTTCACATGACTAATTGATCCACTAAGTGACTCTCACCCCGTTCCACACAGAGTCTGAGAACGATTCGGCGCAGCCCTCGAGAGTCCTGGCGCGCTCCTCGCTCTAATGACAAAACGCTTTGCTGAGGGGCCATTTTAGTTCCTCAGCAGTGAGCCCAAATGTCGCGAACACAGAAGGCCTTCCTTTAGAAGCTGTGCCTGCGCCGAGCAGGGTGCTTTGACGGGGAGGTCAACAGGAGACTCCAAAAGACAGAAAGAGGAGAGGCATATCCTGACATCCCTCGTCATACTTTCTCGGGCAGGGTCTCAAAACGGCCACGTCACTTACCCCGCATTGTGGTTAAAATAACGTATTTAGTACGGGGCCATGGCCTTTTCCTTTTAAATAAAGTGTAAAGTTTACTCTGAAAGGTCACCCGCACCATCACGCGGATTTTATTGCGCGCATGGGCTGCTGCTGAGCTGGTGCCATTGGGCGTGTAATCAACCTCCAGAGCTGCACGTAACACGACGCTCGTTAGCATCACAAAGGAACCGCCTGCCATTTATACAGGTGTGTGTGTGGCAGGCTCACGGTCCCGCCAAGGCTCAGGATGGACACGGACTCCTGCAGGTCGGGAGCAACGCACTCGAACCCTGCAGTTAGACGTGTAAATGTGAAGCCACGTATAGATGTATAGCACCAGCGCTTAGCTTCCTTCTGCTAGCAAGAGCCATTGTGTGTTGATGTGCTCCTCGCTGGCACATGAGGAGAGAGCTTACTGCAACATCTCTGATCTGTCTAAAACTAGACATTACCTTGGCCACAATCTAATTCAGTTGTAATTTGTACTTCCAATACATTTTGGTGCATTTTTCTGTTCTACATGCCATCCAGATTACAGACTCATCATGCTGTTTGAATCTATAATTGGACTGGGCCACCATTCTGGGCTCAGGCTAACAAATATTGGCTACTAAAATGTTGTTTTTGCCAATATCGGTGCTACAGCCAAATACTGCAAGCCCTGCCACTGCGTGTAGTTGAGTTCTCCTGTAACCCAGTGCCAGACAGGATTGAAGTAAAGGGCCTGATCCCAGCTCTGCCCTGCACAAGGAGAACAGTCTCCTGTCTCACTGGACATCAGAACTGGTGCACTGCAGCAGAGAATGGCACACGAGCACAAAGGGCCGGCCGGAGCCGAGCTCCAGGAAACACATAACATCTGCACTGCAAGCAGAGCGATTTCCCACCCTTCATTAACTCTCAATGAGTCACTGATTAGGAAGGCAGAGTAACAGAAAGTGATACCGTGTCCCTGTGATGTAACCTGTTCTTCATAGCGCGTGGCTGTCTGTCCATACAATGGAAGCATTTTATTTAGGGAAGGAGGAAGGAAGAAAAAGAGATTTACATTTACATGTACATTTACATTTTTGGCATTTAGCAGATGCTCTTCTCCACAGTGACTTACAAAAGTGCTGTTATCTACTCACAGAATGCATCCTAGCCAGTACAGTAGGTTAGAGTTCAAGATATTCAAGACTTCAAGAAACTAGTGCTTATTGTAGGGTATTGTTTATTGCACTTATGATGTTGACTAACAAACTCTAGTACTTATTGTTCATTGCACTTATCGCTGTGTGAAAGCTTATGTATTTTGTAGTTCTAGGCATCAGCACTGATCCCTGTATTTCTACAGTATTCTAGATCATTGGTATGTTGGACTCTAACCTACTGCACTGTACTAGGATATTCTATGAGTAAATGACAAAGCACTTTTGTAAGTCCCTCTGGATAAGAGCATCTGCTAAATGCTGTAAATGTAAATATAAATGTACTTGTAAGATATCATTGAACTAGAATACTGTTGAAATACAGGGATTGACACTGATGCCTAGAAGTGCAAAATAATTCTAAGCTCAGTCAAAGATAAGTGCCATAAACAATACCCTACAATAAGTACTAGAGTTTCAGTTACTCAACATAAATGTAGAATCAGTGATCATTTAAATATTCCACAAGTAGATGGGTCTTCAGTCTGTGTTTGAAGACTGTAAGGGACTCTGCTGTCCAGACAGCCAGAGGAGGCTCATTCCATCATCTGGGAACCAGAACAGAGAATAGTCTCCATGCTTGTCTTCCAAGAGACTTTGACATACTTGAGGTAGGGATCAGGCTTTGACCATCGACATCATGTATGGAGGGGCTGGTCCATTTTTGGCTTTGTAGGCGAAAATCAAGGTTTTAAATCTGATGTGTGCAGCTACTAGGAGCCAATGAAGGGAGCGCAGCAGCGGAATAAAGCGTGAACTTTGGAAGATTGAAGACCAGTCAAGCTGCTGCATTCTGGACATGTTGCAGAGGTCTGATGGCTCTTAAAGGAAGACAAGTAGCGAGTTATAGTATTCTAGCTTTGAAATGAAGAGACAGACAAATAGAGAGAGAGAGAGAGAGAGAGAGAGAGAGAGAGTGATAGAGTGAAAGAAAGAAAAGAGGAACAAAAGAGGAAGACTTCATAAACCTAAACTTCAGTGCCACTACTCATTTAATACAATTAGGGAATTGGGGGAAAGACAAGACTAATCATTATTGCTTAGCTGTGTCACTGGGAGCTGGGAAATCAGCGTTTCCCCACCGAGGTAATGAAAGCATCCACATTATTTATCCAGAGATGAGCCTTGGCTGATACAGCAGCTGAAGCGATGCAAAAAAACCAGGCCATCATTAAAAAACAACGCTCTGACCTCTGCGCCAGTAACATAGGGATGCCAATCGATGGAATTAAATTTGATGAAAGGTTATTTCACTGGCCTCTGCCTAGATTTTCAGGGAAGTGCACTTATTATTAAAAATGCATCAGGAGAGTCTTGAAGGCAGCCTGTGCATTCCTTGTTTGGCCAAGGACAATACCCCAGGATTTGAAATTACTTCAAAGTCACTGCCTCCACGCCTGTGGCCCACACTTCATCCCTGGGATGCACTTCAAAGAAAATGTTTTTATGCATTGATTGACTTTTTTAAATGTATAATAAAAGATGGCAGTGAGCAGAGCTGTCCTCTGTACATCACACTAATATGAGGAGCATAAAGTTTACAAAAATTGCTTTAGCATGAAAAGGAAATGCATTCAGTCATAATGACAAATATACATCAAAACACCATTAAAATCAAATCATTCCGTTTGCCTTTCAGAGAACCCATTTAAAAATGTGTCATCTTCCATCCAAATAAGTGCTGAATCACTACAAGATTATTTCCCCCAATATTAGGCAGAACACACAATCGAATATTTGTATTTTGTAAAATGAAGGCATGTTATCTAGCTTCTAACACAGTCTGATGTGATGCTACCCCAATAAAATGAACCACTTCTTCATAAACTAAGGTTCACCTTTAAGAAATTAGATAACCCTATTTGGGAGACATCTGTTAAGTATCACCTCATCACAGATCCTGTGCAAATTCTGCAAAAGGCCACAGTCAAGTGAAACCATATATTATCTGCCAGACACAATTTGTGCAAGACTACTGAAGGGAGAACTAGAAATCAGTAGCACCTCCTACATTTAATATGATGGAAAATTACTGAGAGGACTTCAAAATTAAAATAAAACTGTTTATAATAATTTTACTATGAGGGCTATAATTTGTGAGTCATTAGTTGAGGATCTTATCGTTGAACATAGATATTCATACATGGAATAACACAAATAAAAATGTGTTTACTCATTTTACTACTGTATGGACCATTTTGTAAAACACAGTTATTAAACAATAATCTGTACAAATTCAATATCATTTTTCTGTACAACTTCAATAAAATGTTATATTTATTTTTCTGGAAGGTTTGAAAATTACATATTTAAAGTACAAAATTCTATTAAGCAAGTCAAGCAATATTATAGCCCACAAGAAATCCATCATACTAACCAAAAAAACCAACCGTTTTCAATCCCTGACATTATGCCTGACTACTTAGTTACTTGCTCACTGTAAATACACTAAAGCTGAATCGCATCAGTGCTGAATTGGTCTAGCTACCTCCCAGACACTGTCTGATTAAGTTCTCCATTACTTCTGACATCCCTGCTGTTCATCAAGGACATTCTGCTATGAACCAGAGATCACGGCAACAAACAGACGAAGACCCTACCGCCGCATCCTGCAGCTCCCATCCACTCAGGAGAAGCTGTTCCGCCAGCGACCCCCGTACCAGCCAGGTGCTCTTGGTCTTGGCACGGCTGGATGAATCCCACTGCCCTCCTGGCTGTCCCACGGGCATGCGTGCCAGTGCCCACCTGCTTGGCGGCTTCCCCAAACCTCTCTCTCATGCGAATCCTCTGCTGATCCCACCACACACAGCAAAGGCTGTGCAGATAGCTCTAATCCCAGGGCCCCGCTTCTCGCTTCTCACGCAAACAGCATTCCAACCAAGTTGTCGCGGTTCAGATGAGCCCGAACAGGGAGCCCAGCGGCCCTCTGAGAGATAAGCGTGCTCAGGAAGAAAGATCTTTCTCTCGCCGGGTCCAGGTCCTTGTGCGGTGGGAGCTGATTATTTCTGGCGTAAACAGCACATACTTTGTCTTTCTTCCAGGACAATACATGCTGGGACCCAATACAGGGCTGCATCTAATACTGTCACAAAAGCACAGGACTTCTGAAAATCCAATTTAAAAACAGCTAGATGGGATGTAGAGATAGATGCGGCTTAATAACTCTCATTCCATGTGTGAAGCTGCTGCAATGATTATCAGCTTGATTTTACACAAGAAAAGCTCACTGCACCTGTTGTTTATTTTCAGCAGACTGAAGCCCCACATTGAACGTACCCTGTCTTTAAAGTGGATGCCTCAGTGTACAATTAAATTATACCAGCAGATATGGGTCTCTGTATCTGTTTATTTTTATAATATGATAAAATGGACTGTTAACTTGTTGTGAGCGTTGGTTTTCGTTATTTTGATTACACACTTCCGAACATGTCAAAGACAACCCACGCACTAGAGGATATTAATTATGATTCACACATATCAGTAGAAGTTCAAAAATGGATTTCTGAGCCAGAACTGGGCTCTTTTTCAAAGTGGACTTGTGAGCGTGAAACTGTATGTCCATACTGAAGTATTCCAAATATGTACACGTGAATGCTTTAGACACATGATGCACGGTTATCTACTGTCTACCTCAGTCTACCTCACGATCTTGTCTCCATGACTAAGAGCAAGGTCATATCATTTTGATGAATGTGCAGCGCCCACATTCTGAAAGCCAAAGAACATATGGAAAGTAGATGAATAGGCTTCTTCTCCCACTAAAAGAACGTCAGCATAAGCTCAGGAGAAAACCAGCTCCAGATCTTAGGAGGTTCTTCAAACATTACCAATGGGCAAGTGTCACTCCTGAGATTCTCTTTGATACAGCATAAATGGTGGACTAATGTTGGTGATGAAAGCGAGCAGTGTACATTATTCATAAACATTTATTTAGATTTCCTCAAATTTATGTTAAAATTATACTTTAAATGAATCTAGAGAGAAAACTGTCACGTGCAGCACTTGAAGGTAGCGTATCAGCTTCTAAGGGGTTAAATCAGACATGTAAACCAGCGGCGGTGTCCGCTTGTCACTTCACCTGAGTTCCTCATTGGAAACAGAGGCACGTTTATAGACGCTGAGCACAGTTCTGATGTTCTGGCAATGAGTGGCAAAATATGCAGATATGTCGATTATGTTACGATGCACTGCAAGGTTAAAGAGTGCATTACGCTAACGGGGTAATACACAAGGTCAATGTGTGTGTGTGTGTGTGTGTGTGTGTGTGTGTGTGTGTGTGTGTGTGTGTGTGTGTGTATGTATATATATATATATATATATATATATATATATATATATATATATAAAATTATGATATATTATCTATATATAAAAAAACAATGAATACAGAATGGGAAACATTTAAATGGTGTCATAAGCCTGAAAAGAAAGTACTGGGGAGAAACGTTAAAGAAGACAGGTGGACTACCGAATGCAAGTGTGAAGAAGACATCGCTGTGACAGCGCAAAAGGGCCCTGTGGACGGAGAGCGAGTGAAATCTCTGCGTCCATTAGTTCAAAAGCCCATATCCATTTATTTGCTCTTTTCCTTAAGATGAGATGCTGTCCGTGTTTGAAGCGCTGATGTGCACCGCACTGTCATATGAAGCGTCTGCGCCTGCGCGCGCAACAATTAGTTCTTCAAGCTGTGTGCTTTTAAAAGGGAAAAAACGCGTAATTTTTTAAAAATATGCAGGGAAAAGTGCTGCCGTCCTGACCGTCATTTAAAATGATCGACAATTGCCGATCCGAAACCGGCAAGTCTCGTTCTTTTTTCCGTTAAAAGACCGTTTCTTGCTTCTAACATGGCAGATTAATTGCGTATTTTGGAAATGAAGTCTACCAGCACCCTTGTGTGATAGACAGTAATCTAAAGTAATCAGTAATATATTGTAATGCAAACTTTAGAAAATGGACAGTACGCTTAACTTACACTTAGCAAACCTTTTTGTACAACCCTTTACAACAGTAGACAAAACGCACCAAACACATTACACAATTTAATCCACATGGAACTATTTGGCTTCTCAAAGGGAATATGGTTATTAACACAGTAAATCACTATCGAGGTCGCTGAAACATCGCGCAGCAGCTTATATCCTGAACACAAAGTGTTAATGCAGTAGTGCCCGAGCAATACCCCCAAATCAATGGTACCGAAGACAAACCAACGCTGTTTGTGTTTATTCCTTATAACAGGGTACCTAGTGACAGAAAGCACCCTAATAAATGACGCGTTGGCTCGCCAGGACCAAAGATCATCTTAATTTAGAGCTGTTAAGACATAAATGTGACCCTAGTTGATTTAAATTCTTGGCTATATCCCTCCAAACGCATGTTTATTAAGCACCCTCACTCAAAGACTGCATTGAGTGCCGAATCTTCCCTGCGAATTGGGCTCCTCAACTCCTCAGCGAAACCTTGCGTCCTCTGCAGCGCGTCCACGCACGAGCAGCACCGCACCTCCTTACGAAACGAGCGGAATCAGGAGACCTCGTCCACTTACCATGCACGCACGTGAACGCCAAGGAAAAGATTAGATTCCAAGCGAGAAATCCCGCTTTAATCCTCATTGTTTTAGCGTTATGGGAATTCGTCCGACCACATTTGATACATCCTCTGTTGGAAACGACTAAAAATCCGTTCCATACGGCGGCATATCCGTCACTAGAAACTGTTTTCATATTCTCAAGTGTCCTAAAGAAATGAATATTCCTCGCGCAAAGGGGCAGCGCGCGGCTGGGCGGCTAGCGAGCGGTCACTTCTCGGTATGAGGAACGTTACAGGGATTTTTAGGATAGTCCAGCAACCTTGACGAGGACTCAACCATCTCGCCGACAGGGGCACAAAGTAGACTCTGTACTCTTCTGGAGCCTCTTTACGCCGTTCGTCACTTTCTTCCCACTCGGTAGGCAAACCACCTGACAGCAATGACTGCCGTTTTAATGAATGTTTAACCAAATGCTCGGAAACAACAGCGAAGGGGTTTGATTTCCACCCATTAAAAAGGTTCCACTCATCCGAGCATGAACACAAGTTCCCGCAGCGCGCAACATATTTTCGTCCGTGAATCCGCCAAAAAAACCCCACGAGCTTCGAGCGTGCAGTGCGTGATATGTGCAACAACCATGCAACTTTTCATCGCTGCATTTTGAAGTATATTCTAGAAAGTCCACTTAAGATGGAAATCCAGTCCCACATTAAAAATGTACCAAGAACTGTGCGGTTTTAGAGGCAGTCTTCTGCCATCTATGGGTTATACTGCTCCCAGTTCAGCGCCCCCCCCCCCCCCTCTCTCTCTCTCTCTCACACACACACACACACACACACACACACACACACGCACACACGCAGACACACGCGCGCGCGCGCAAACACACAGTTGCGCGTCACACGGTGACAGAATTCGGGAGGCGGATAAACCCAAATGGAAGTTGTGACGTGTAGATAGTCAATGTTCCGCGGAACATCAGAGAAATGGAGGAAAATCGTGTCATAACATACAGATTTTTAAAAAATAGTAAACATAAAAACTAGAGCGCGAACACAGCCAGAGTGCACGGAGGGCAATTAGGAGCTGTCCATGGTGCTGAATAAATCAAGCCGGAGACGCAAGCTACTGTTGTAGGTTTTTTAGATTGCAACGCGAGGGAATGGTAGGACATTGAGGCTAAACTGGAAGCTGGTGGAGCACTCAAGCATTCACTTCTCGCATTAGGCTAAGAAATTAATTACTGAATTAATACATGCATGTTCTAGTTTCCTGGTTTGTCATTTTAGGCTTGTTATTTCACTTGTTTCAGAGATCAGCATGTTAAGTTACCTGGAGTGTCACTAACATCATCAGCATGCAAACACCCACACCAAAACTGAGGAGAGAACTTTTATACACTGAAAACCAACTCACTGCTTTGACCCGCATGCCTTGTGGAGACTCTGTACAGCGCTGGGTTTCTAACCTATTGATCACTGTGATTCATCAGGGATCGTCACAGGTTAGTGGAACAAATAAGACCATCGGTAAGTGAAAAAAAAAATGCACCCAGTATGCAATATGCAAAATGGCCATCATGTTTGAAAACCTACGGAAGTCGCTCAAAACATGTACAGCTCAAAACATTTACAACATTTAGCAGACGCTTTTATCCAGAGGGACTTACAAAAATGCTGTGTCATTTACTCATAGAATACATCCAAGCTAGTACAGTAAATTAGAGTCCAAGACACCATTGAACTAGAATACTGTTGAAATACAGGGATCAATGCTGAGGGCTAGAAGTACAAAATACATAAGCAAACAAACCACCATAAACAAACAAACAAGAGAAAACACGAAATGCCATAATGTATGATTATAGCTTTTCGTTCATTTCATTAATCTGAGAAAAGCCTTCCTGAATACTCAAATTCTATCCATGGTCTGACCATGAGGTAATCAAAGGACGCAGCTCAAAGCGTTTCAGTAAGAGCCTCGCTGAGATTTCCCTCCCAGCACCAGTGTATTTCCCTTTCCATACACTTCCACTTCCATCACGGTACGACATGCAACTCTCCTTCATGTTGGTCTGTGCATGCCACTCATCCAAGCTGCCCTACCAGGGGCGCCATCACTTTGCCTTTTTGGCTAACTCTGCCTTCTTACTTGCCACCTGGAGAGCTGGGCTTGAGGAAGACAGTGTCCATGACTGAAGTTCATCAGCAGAGCCCGTTTGGCGGCCTTGGCGGCCACCCACATTCTGCCAGGTTAATAACCGACACTTTTGACTCCCCTGAGCCAACCATGGAGGTGCGAGTGCTGCATTTCATGCGTCTGGAAGCACTGATCCTCCTGCTCCCTGCTGCTCCAAGCCGCTCACAGCAGTCAATTTGCATCTCACTGCATCCCGTGCGTTTTCTTTAACAGTGATTATTAGTCAGCGATCAAACCTTTCAGAAGAAAACAGGTGCACACAACACCGAGAAGATTGTTTATGGTTGTATTTAGCCTCCTGCTAAGAAAACCCACTATTTATGGAGATTAGTAACAGGTAGGCTATACGAAACTTCACTTTCGCTACTAAACTTAATAGAACAAGTTAGCATGGCAGGCCTTCTGGTGATTGGCTGGCCCTGTTCCGGTTAATGTCCCGGATTCTGTGCATACTAGCTCAGCCCCAGGTCTCGTACTCTGGGTCTCACGTCACAGGGTGGTTCCAACATTTTTAAATCTCCACTTTGCTGATATGCAGGGCCTGTATGTGACAGCAATGCAGAAGAAAGGCACAGTGCTCTCCACGTTAATTCACCTAATAAATCACTCCAGCTTGGCTCACTGGAGGCTCAGCTGAAGGGACTGGCCTGATTGAGCACATGTTGACTTTACTGTGTCCATGCTGAAATTATTTATGGGAGACCAGGGGGTGGGGGGTGGGGTGGGGTTGATAGGACAGGTCCAATTAGCTTGGATAACTAGTCAAAACCACTGTGCTAAAAAGATTTTAGTTTAAGTGAAATTTTAACAGCTGTAAAGGTTATTGTGGATGTTATATGTGAACTTGAGACACTAGAGATTATATACAAAACAGGGAGATGCAAGAAGTTTGTCAAGAATGAAAAAACAACTTACTGAAAAAAAAAAGATTCTTTTACTTACAGAGAATATTTTTTTTCACCTCAGCCAAGTGACTGTCCATCTGCTTTCCTCATCCATCATCACTGGCTTCTTCCTCAAGAAGAACAACAGACCTTGCACACTCTCTGCTGTAGTATTCAATTAACAAACAGTACCAACAGTAGCCAAGTGGCTGTCTTTCCAAACATTGTATTTGGCACGTTGATTTTTATTACTCTTGAGAGAATGTCTTGGGCTGTTAAATATTTCCCACGGATTTTACAGCTAGCTTTTCACGGAGCTGGTTCAGGCAAAGTGATTAAGGACTGGAAACGGATGGAATCTTTATGATATTGTTGTCATAAGCATTTTTATTTCTCGCCAGCAAGCCAGACTCCTCTTAGTTCCTGTTAGCTCACTGACCCACCAGGCCTGGTTTCTTTCTCCCTTAGAACAGTGTAATGGCCGTGAACAGCATAACCCACAAGGCAAAGTTACAAGACTTTGCGTCATGGGTTAAAGCCAGAGCAAGTGATGTTATAATGTTCATTTATAAGACATGGGTATAAAAACAGACATTAGGCAAAATTGCTTCGGTTCATCTAAATTGCATGTGATTGCGAGACATTTCAGCGTGAGGCCATATTGATTGTGGGGCTGATTGAATCCCCCCACTGAAAATGCTCTCGCCCACGTAGGGCTGTTCAAACACGGCTAGGCGGGTGGTGGAATCTTTTGGCTTTAATTAGCAAGTCTGAAACAAAGGTCTGATTTGTATGCAAGCACCACAAATATATTCCTTGGAGAGCGCAAGACAAACATACCTTCAGGAGCTTTGGCAAGGCAGTGCTTCTCTGCACAGACTGTCCTCTTTACATTCCATCAGTTTGTTCTAAAAGGTTCTCCTCACCTTCCAGTGCAAACCAAACTCGGAGCTCTTTGAACTAACCTGGACAGATCTCAAAGCAGCTGCGTCTTTGACAGGCGGCCAGCCTCCATGACAGGCTTCCATAATTACGGACCTCATTTAAAATCCTTTATTTCGAAACTGACCCAAACAGAGAGTAGTAGACTGTTAGAATTCCTCAAGCATTCCCCCTGCCCACACCACACACACGACACACACACACACACACACACCACAGTAGATTTCTGTCTCATTTAAAATGATTGTTCAAGTTGGTTTTTTTTTCCCCTGTAAAAAATTGTCTGCAAGTTCAGAGCAGAAAAATTACCCATATTAAATTACCACCTATAGTGTTCAACTGGTCTCTGGAGCACACAGTATGGCAACTCTACTCTCCAAAGTATATTGCATTTCATTTAAGACTGGTAATTTTTACTGGAGAAAATGAATTATTATGGAGTTTTGTGAAATCCCGTAGAATTAAAAAGTTTTAGTAGTTTTTTTAAAGCTCTCAGTGGTCTAATAACTCAGGGCAGGTTCGATTCCAAATCATGATTAAAACCATTAGTGCAGACTTACTGAATTTTCCAGAAGTGAAACATAAACGTGCAGATGGATCCTTTTGTTTCTCTGCAGTGTAAAAGGAATTCTCTCCTCCAGCTGTTCATTAAAGATCCTTATTTACTAGCTTTAAAAACAATTTAAGACATACCTCAGTAAACAGGCAATTTATTCGATTTTTCTAAGAATATTCAGTTGTTCTAGGAGTCGATATTGTCCGTTTTGTCTCCTTGCCTTTTTCCTGTTACTGGTTTCACTGATTTAATGAAAGCATGTTTGTATTTCTCTGTCTTATAAAGTCTTAGTCTATGGTTGCGTTTCAGAATAACACTTAACTGATACTATACTGGAAATTTAAAAAGCGATATATAAACTTAGAGTTTATCTTTACTTTTGGTAATAGTTGTATGCAACTGCATTCTTCTTTCATTGCCTAAAAGAAACCTTGCAATTGGCCATCTTTCATGCGTTCAGATGTGCAGACCAGAGACAGCTATTGTGCTGTGGGCAAACATTCCACAATGGTAGCAGCAGCAACAACAAACAACATCATCATCAGCCTCCAACCAAGGCACCAGAACCGTAGAGTGAAAACCCCCAGCAGGGGTGTTAGCAGGATCTCAGACTGCTCAGGCCCCTGTTCCAGAGCGTGGGGCGTCAGGCATCGTCTCTGCAGGGCCGCTGTGTTACTTCCCTGACTGAGCAGATGAAAGGGCTGGTAATTAGCTGTTGAACTGGAGCACGTACATTAAATCGGGGTAGACCCAGGACCCAGGTCTGCCAACTCTGCAGGACAGGGCTGATGGCCATAAGCCACAGTAGAGCGTGAAGTCCAGCCAAACCATCTCCCATCTCCACTGACTTAAGACAGGAGCAATGCATCATAGGATGAAGCCACATGCAAGTCTTAAAGCAGCATAATCCAGTTAGACGCTCGGAAAGCCTGTTTTCATTTTTTCTACACACTGCCATGGGGACGTCCCAATGGGATGTGGGGACTCCAATATGCACAGTCATTCTGGCTACATAAAGCATTAAGTCCTCTTTGAAGGCTACATGTACCGAGAAAGTTCAAATATAAAACTCAAGTGTAATTAACCCTCAGGCAATTATCCTATTACCAGTGTTTATAGGCACAATCACTGCAGTTTACAGTGACCAGTCATATGCTTGTCTATAATTTAACACAATTGTCTTTTCATTTTCAAATCAGCTTTGCCACAAACTACCCATTACTGCAGCACTAGAAGGGATACACTCATCAGGCGGATGTGCGAGTAAATTTATTGTTCTCTCCTAATGGGAGTCATTGACCAACCATTGTCACCGTAGCTCTTGCTGTTGGCCCTGTAGAGGAAGTCTTGACCCTAAGCTGTTCCTTATCGCATTCGTTAAAATGTCAAGAAAATAAAAGGAACGATTCCGACTGTGACTGCAGTGTTGTATATATCCGTTTACTGGGACGTTCCTTCTTCAGCAGAGCTCGATATCAGGAGATTCTCCCAAGATCTTCATTTTTACCTTTCATTTTTACATTTAGCTATGCACACGCTGCCACAAAGCACAATCCAATCAATATTTCCAAAGTTTGCAAAGAGGCCGTTAACTATTGTGTGAAAAAAATATATAGATTTTGATAAACACACACACATCCAGGGTGAAAATAGTGTTTTGCAAAAAAGAAAACTTGTTTATGCAAAAGAAAACGTTGACCAAAAGACGGTATGAACCTCAGCCGGGATTTTGTTAGATGGTGCATATGTGTTCTGTGAACACTGGAATACTCAGACAAGACGCGGAGCATCCAGGGACGCTTCCGTTTACCTGTAGTTCAAGAAGAGAGTCCCAACACACACACAGATAACAATGACTCATCCAGACAAGTGCATGGGCCAGTGACCCCCCGAGCAGCTATCTGAGGAAAGTGGTGTGATGTTATGAAGACAAAGGGCACACCCTGCATCTGACCTTCTGCTGACACTAATTATGAGCCCAGCTTAAGTTGAGCGCATAGGTGTGCTCACCTGCTCTGATCACTCTTCCTGCAAGACAGTGCCAGCTGATAATGAGACTCGGAGGGCAACACAAGCTACACAATGGCTGATCCTAGGTCGTGTTTACCAGCAAGATATCCGGCTTTTAACCTATAGAAAACAAGTCACTGTCAAGTCACGGAAGACAAACAAGCTTGCGAAAAGCCTAAAGACACTGCCGACTGTAATTATATATCGGATAACATGTCAGATAGCTTGTACCAAACCATTAGTTTCACATAGTTTCCCAGTCCACTCACTTCACACTAGAGAGCACAACATCACAAGCTCTTCACAGGGGTCAACTGGCAGGCACCTCCTTTCATCAGTGCTTCACTGAAATAAGCCCACGACACCAGAAGGCTCAACAGCAAGGCCAAGAGTCCCGGCCCTGGCCCCTCCAAGCTAACATTTAAACCACATACAAAACCTCTTTAGATGTAAACCCACACTGTCCTCCCTGGTGACTAGCGCTTGTTCCCAGCCCAACTGACATGGTTAATGCGTGTTCAGTGCCACCGGTTCCGTGTGGGCTTTACGGACTACGCCAACAACAAACACTGAGTTCATGTCCCTGTGTTTACCCACGACACTGCTCCCATGCAGCCAGTCACTCCCTAACCCCTAAGAGCCACATTGGCCTCCCCAGCAACGAAGGTGCCGCTGGCACCGTTAATGTGTGCCCAGTGCCTCCAGTTCCATGTGGATTTTACCCACCATGCCACACAGCAGATTCATACTAGCCTCACTGGTGACTAAGGCCATACACAGGAACTATGCTTGATGCCGCCAGTATCATCTATGTGATTCTAGACATGAGAATGGGCCTGAAACTCAGAACACTTCAGCCATTCCACCATTATACCACGATTTTCTCAAGATTGTGCTCCTTTCGCCCATAACCAGACAGACCTTTTCAGCTGTTCCACATCATTCCTTCACAGCTACCCTCCACTTCCAGCCTCGAAAACTAAATTCCACAAGCAAGGATGTGGCAGACTGAGCTACAAATCCCCCAGCACCTATCTGTCCTGGGCTTATGCACGCCTGACGCCCACGTTTTCTCACCTCCGCTTCATCATCTGCGTCCGCACCTGGAATTGTTAACTCTGAAAATAAACGGATAGTTTATTTTATGGGGTACACCACATCCGGCCTCAGCACAGTAAAAGCAATGCACTGTGGGATCTGTAGTTTTCTTTTTACGCACATCCACTGCCAATTTCCAATCACATGCTTCAACTTCTCTACCCATATTTATAGCCTGTGCTCGCTCTCCAATACACTGGCCCTCTCGCACAAACCTGACTGCTGTAGTTGTATCAGTTCTATGCACTTCTTATTGAATAAACATGTTAATGAGATAAGCCCCCGATTATGTATTCATGTACTTGTGACATACTAACCATATGAAATGTGCTTCAGCGTCCCAACTACTCCAAATGTACAACTTGCATCTTCACCTACCCATTCTCCGAGGTATTTACAGAGTTGGAAGGATGTCATAAGTCTCTCGATGCACAAATCTAACTTGACTCGCATCCTTTGCTCACAAAAGGTCACATGACCCAAGCTCTGCTCTTTCCACCAGTCACCTGACTGTTCTCCCTGCCTTTGTGACTGGCACAGTTTCAACACTGCATCTTAACACCCTAACAGCAAGAAAAAATAGAATTAGACTATCCACAAACAATCCTTGTGAATGAATTCTTCACCAATGTGAGTTAAACTCATATGGGCTCTAAGACGGGGCGGGCAGTCTTATCCACAAAGGACCATCTTGGCAGCAAGTTTTTGTTCCAACCAAGTAACAGTCAATATAGCTAATCAACAGTTTGAAGACTGAGAGTTTAAACAAGTGGAGTGAGGTGTGCTCCTCCTCAGTCAGGATGAAGGTTCTCACTTTGAGCCCTCCAGTTTAAATCAGTCCTGCTTTCCAATCTGTTTTCTAATCACTGGCGGTTAATTTAACTGTTTGTAAAAGTTGTAACAACACTTGTGAGAAAATCAGCAGTAAAATCAGCAGTACCCAGGCTTTGAGGACCAGGACTGAAGATTTCTTACTGGAAGTGCTGACTCAGCATCGAGGAAGCAGTGATGTATCATTTGTGAGTGTGTTGGGTCCCAAAGGTAGGACAGTTATTTGACTCTCAACTGTGTGCATCCTAGGATGTGTTTACTGTGAGGGTCCAATTCCATTGCTGCTAGCTGTGTTTATGTGCCATGGGGCACTGGGGTGGTAGCAGAGTGCACCAGGACAAGTATTTATTAAATGAAAATCAAAAATGTTGTTAATTAGAGGACAAAGTAGGACTTCGGTGAACAATTTATGCTAGAGGCATGCAAAAATTATAAGTCATAGTATAACTAACACTGGCTGATTGTGAAAACACTGGCAAGTCTCTGTTTTAGAGCTACATGTTGAGAGCTGAGTCACTGATTGGAACAGGCATTCACATCACTGCACTGTCCTGTGTGTGCATTTTTAGAAGCAAGGCTTGGAGTGACGTGTTAACCAGGACATAGGGTATGGGGTCCCTCAAGCCTTGGGCCACTGCTGGCCCCCATCACGCCAGTCGCCGTGCCTATCTCAGACAAGTGGGACCCATGACCTCGAATGCTCCTCAGTAATTGCAGGCTTGACCCCTGTGACTTATTCAATATCAGCCCCTACTGAGACTTATCAACTCCATAACAGTCAGAACCACTTGGTATTCTTCTGCAGAGCCATGTAAATAGACCTGCACACATAGACACAAACAAATTCATGCGCACACACTTTTGCACAAATACAGACACCGACACAAACTCCCCCCAAAATGAACCTAGCCATGTGCATGCCCACACACACAGAGGCCAGGAGGCCATACTGGAGAGCATTCACCTACTTAGCTTGTCAGTTCAGACATCTTAAAGGACCCTCTATAATGCATGCTTAAAGCAGGATAATTAAGGGGCAGTTGCCACGTTCCCCAGAGCTGTCAGCATTAACAGTCCATCAGTAACCTTGGCTGCTCTAATTTACCTGCGTACAGCTGCAAAAAAATAAAAATAATAAAAACGCCATTGCCCTGGAGGGCGGCCCTTCTCCCCACCACGGTGGCTGCTCCGCGGAGCTTAGCATGCAGCCGAAACAGTTGCATGCGCGGCACGTCCTGCATTTTCAGCCCGGGAGCGGAGGCTCACAGGCACAGTGAGGATGTAGGGACGCACAGAAGAAAGCCACCCTCAGCTGGAAATCTTGGAATATTGCAATGAGGAGCTCAGAGATCACTAGACATTGAATTAAATCTGTGGCAGAATATTAATGACTGGATTCCTGGGGCTACGCTGGAGTCCGTGTTGGCTGAAATGAATCACAGTCTGCCGTGCTGGGTTTAATTGAGGAGGCACTGGTTCACCGGTTGAGGGAAGAACGGCTCTTGTGCAGTACGATGCCCCAGTCTACATGTTCTGGTACTGGAAGGGTTCAGAAACCCTCCCAGCTTCAGAAGCCGCTACTGTGTATCCTCGGGATAGCAGATGTTGGGTCACCCCACAACAAAGGGAAGAGGGGAAGAAAAAGAAGAAAAGCTCGAGATGCTGTAGGAACTTGAAAGTGAGCAGGTCCCCTCGTTAGCCCCCATCAGACAGCGCGCGCCAGAGACCACAGGAATCCGACAGCCATGTCTGGAATTTTAGCCATGGCAGGATCACATTAGCCCCCTCCACGGAGAGCACTCTCATACACGATCACGCAGTCAGCTCACGGATTATGCCATGGCAGAGATGACCTCCACCTCCCCCTCCGTCGCACCGTCCACCCAACCTCCCTTTTTCGCTCCTCAGGCTGAGGAGGCCTCATCGCGAAAGCCAGCTCCCTGTCTTGTTTCTTACGGGATGAGCCCCGGCCCCTGCACGGATGCAGCCGAGCCTGATGCCCTGCGGAAAACGCGGACGACGCGTGGGTCGCCAGGGCCGCAAGGAACAGCTCACAGGGGACTATAACAGGGGCAATGCAGGATAAATGCATAAGTTAGGCATTTAAAAATCAAGGGATATACATATTGGAGGACTAGTGTGTTGTCCAGCACTCCACGCCTACCCATGTAACTGTTTTTATAGTGCTTGGCCTATGCATTATTGACAACATACAGTCCTGAGCCTGTATATAAACCCAATGCTTACCCCAACAACCATAAGGAAATCTTTCTCTTTTCTCTAAAGGATTTGTCCTCATGGCGACAAAACAGGAACATTTGATCACTACAAAAGAGTGTACACACGTTTATGGCATTTAGCTGATGCTTTTATCCAAAGTGACTTACAGTTATGACTGAGTACAACTTGAGGGTTAAGGGCTTTGTTCAGGGGCCCAACAGCGGTGGGATTTGAACCAGCAACCTTCCAATTACAAGTCAAGTACCTTAACCACTGAGCTACCACAGTTTTGCTCTTCCAGTCCATATCAATAAACTATATCCTAAAAATTGCCATGTTTTTATTCAGATTTTACTGTATGGATGCAGCCTGTTCAATACGCGTTGGTAAAGGGGCCATAGCACAAAACACTGTGAAGAAATACACTGTGTGCTGTTGGCTAGAATTCAAAATTCAAACAAAGGCCTTGACAGAATATAGATCTTGGAAGAAAAAGACGACCAATCTCACAATCAATTTGCACTCAATCTTTAACACCTCAGACAAAGTGACTCCATCCTCTGTGCTCTGAATGAGCTGAAATGAAAGGTTCAGTTTGTTTGGGGCTAGACATGGAACATTCTGTATTCTGACATCCTAAGTTAACACACATACACCCACACTTCTCAATGAAAAGAGTCTTTCCAAAATCCAAATCTCTACGGAGGTCGAAGGCTTTGTTTGAACAGGCACACAAATCTGATTTCCTTTCGTCACCTTTAACATTTGGCTATAAGCTAGCCGAGCCTCTGAGAACCTGTTTTTATCTTCGATTTTGCTGGACGTCCACCAAGCAAATGGCAACACTGAACCAGACATTTCGAATTTTGACTTCATACATGGACTGGGGCGTTTCCTTTACTGACCAAATGTCTACAAATTGAATCATACCAGGTCATAAAAGAGCAAATCCAATTTGAGCATCCATGCTATGAAGTCTGAACCCCCTTCTCCTTAGAGCTCACCGAGTTCTACTATTTGGAGTAATGACAGTGCAACACAGGAGAAACCCACTGCGGGATGTGCCCTGCACAGACTCAGCTTCTGATACGCAATTTTCGGCATATTCCCCTTTAATTGCTGGCTGTTGGACGAAAGCTCCATGGAGGCGTGTGGCCAAATCATCCTCGAAGAGCATTCTCGAAGAGTCCTGCACGACTCCCCCTGTATTACTGGCTAGTGTCAGCTGTCTAGGGGTCCTACAGGGCTCTCCGACACTGCATGCGGGACTCGAATGATTGCAGGCATATCTCAGGTATAAGGGAGATTGGTTCTTCTGCTATTCACCCCATCTGTAATGCATTTCGAGCATGCAATTTGTCTGGCTTCACTTAATATTCCTTCTGTGCTTTGCCCCTCACCAGCTGGGAAGTCTGGAGGTTTTTTTTATTGTTTTTTTTTTTTAACACAACTGGCAGAGATCAGCTGAGAGTGACCCCCACCGTGGTGTTGCCTTCAGTCCACTGCAGTGTGTTCATTGTCAGTTTACTTGCACTAGTTCTGAGCCATTGGTCTGATAATCCCTATTAGCGACCTAATTATTTCCGCCGCTATTGTCTCTGCTGCTAAAAGGGGAGGCTGAGAAACAAAGCCTTGGGTGTAGATACGTTTAACTCAAGATATTGTGGTTTATCAGTGCCCCTCACATGTTCACGCTTGAGCAAGCTCTCCCAGGATTTGATCCAGGCCACTGGCACCGAGACGCGCCATCTCCTGAACGCGTGTGCCGACGGCCTGGTGTTTGTCATTCACTGCTCGATGCAGTTTGCGTAAGCTCCGAAGATTCTGAGGAAAACAGCTGGACTGCAGCCAAAAGGAGCCAGAGTTCCAGAGTCATGCCGTCTGCTCCATGCTTGAAGGGCCCATATGGTTCGGTTATTTCTGATAACCTCTTTTTGCACAAAAGTGGCACCACAGAAATGTTGATGCAATCCAAGGTTAGGATACTATGTTATAATTGTGAACATACACACACAAACACACACAGAGCGAGAGAGAGACTACACTATGCTGTAGAAGCTAAGAAATTCTCTTGCTCTGAATTGTTTTAAAAAGCTGATACCACCATGAATCTCTAACGCTAGCAGCATTCAGGAATGGCAGACAGCATCATCAGATGCAACATGATCAGACACCAACATCAGACACAGCAACATCAGACACATCAGACACAACATGATCAGACAGCATCATCAGACACAACATCATCAGACACAGCAACATCAGACACAACATCAGACAGCAACATCAGACAAAGCAACATGAGACAGCATCATCAGACACATGGTGGAGTTCACTTCCTTCACATGGCAATGGTGACATATAACGAAAGCTGCTAAATGTGTGTAAACGATAAATCATCTGTATGATTTAGGCCTGGAAATGACGATAAAAGAGTGGACAAGAACACTTTTATGAATACAGGGAGAAATGATACAAGGAGCACGCGAGACAGAATGCTCAAGGACAGCACGAGCCTCCAGCTAATTAGGCGCGAGGCCGTACAATAGCGCTGCACCCTGCGGCTTTACTGTAAGCGTTGCTTTCACGTTCACACATAATGCAGCCTTAGGGTTCATGCGTGAAGCGTGTTAAAGGAGCCTCGGTCACCCATAACGGTTAAATACGGTTAGATGGACCAGACGACATCTTTTTGTCTTGTATGTGCTAATAAAATGCAATGGATTCAATACGGAAAATATCAAACTCCTCACTCCAATTAAGACCTATGAAAGCATTTTAATCGCCTGTACTCCGAGACCCTGGACCAGGTTGCCATAGCGCCAGAGACACGGACATATCGGCCTCTAAGTGTGTTATTAGCGCCTTTAGCCAAGAAGGACTCATAAAAATGAACTCCTCGATAAGCCGCAATGCGTTGCCATGGGATTCGCCGCAGTCTTTAAGTATTTGTCTTGCTTGCACTTTCAAGGGCCTTACTTGAGCCTGTTTATCGCTAATAAGTCCCTCAATCTCCACGAACGCATCCGAGGACACTTGGTGAAAGAGCGCGCAAACCGTGACTAAACTCGTCAAACACGAGAACAGAAGCTCTCCATGGTAACCCATCTTAGCTACTACGACTAAAACGGCTTGTGAACTCAAAGACACCCATCAATGTAGGGAATTGTCTCCTCATAATGACGGTGTTAACGCAGACAGCAGGTAAACCAGGGTCCGCTCTGGCGCAAGAGCCTGTTTACACAGGACACTCAGTGCTGACCCTGCTGGGCATGCCCAGAGCTGTAGACAGGCGCGAGCGGAACGCTGTCGCCAGAACACCATGCACGCTTTAATGCGGCAAGGAACGCGCTTTCGCACGCTTTTCAGCGTCGCAATCCATTTCCGCTCGCTGCTGTGAACTGCTCACCTCGTTTCAGAGCAGCGGAATATCGTCGAAGCGCTACCCGCCAAGCACGAGCATACCCGGTTAATATGATTTTGGGGAAGGCAGCGACACTGAAATGCGGCGTCAACCGCTGGGGGAATGGCCACGTGCGTGCGCGCGTTTGTTTGTCTGCGGAGCCTCCGTTGCTCTGCCTGGATCTGATGCAGCACTTTGTCAATAGCGCAGTTCAAGAGAAACACTTGTTCTGCTTGTGCTTGCGCTGTAGCGTTTCGGTCTCGTGTGTACACATGTTTATGATTTATCCGCCAGATGAAATTCAGAGGAGCGACTCTAGGCTAAACAAACATGTTTGTACTAGACCTGGGCTGTGGAAGCATTTCCCCCCAAAAAGCACCCTCTAAGTAACCTAACGTGCAAATTATAAACAAATCCAGCAAAAATGTACCTAAACCATCTATGATTGCATAACGCAGAAATAGCAACACTTGACTATAGCGCACTGAGACAAACGACCATTTTACCGCGTACACACCATTTCATCTACAATTATTTATGGTACTGAGGTCCTTTATAATTATGTGACTTGCATTTGCACTTTTGGATTAACTGTCCGTTCTTCCACACTGTAACCCTAAAAGAATACATATGCAAGCAGCTACAGATTCATTTCAATGGTAACGTTGGTCGACAGTAAGGGATTATGAATAAAAATAAAGCGGCCATTCTGAACAATACAATGCGAGCTAAACCAGTGTCTTAATTTTCAAATCCATACAGAGCACGCTCACCCATCCGATATGATCTCATATTTCTCACGTGCTTCTTATAAGCGCTTAACTGCGCAAGACCTCCCCGTTTTACCACTCATTTAATTAGCTCAGTGATTCACGCAGTTTATCATTTTTAATCAAGCCCAATCTAAATGGATCGCGCACGGGATCTGTTTTACAGTGACTAATACCACAAAAAGGCTGCATTTCTCGGGAGACGGTAATTTCATACAGATAGACTGAGTGATAAATCGGTCCGATCTTCATGATGCGTGTATTAAAAGAGCAGGGAGGAAATATTGCTTCCGGTTGCTTTCCAATAGCTTTGAAGGAACCGCGCCACGATCTCAGCGGTGCCGAACGAGCGCTGGTGAGGTGGAACTCGCCAGTCTGGCCGCGAGATGCGCGGTGCTTGGGAATTTATCTGGGCGTCACATCTCGCTGCCATCGTCTTCCTAAACACGTGTGTGCGTCATGGAAAGGCCCCGAGGCAGGATGAAAGCGTCCTATCGCGCACACGCACGCACGCACGCAGACGCAAATCAAAGAGGAGCGCTTGGTTCGGCATACGAAGTAACGTCACTAGAAGAAAGGATGCTTCTGAGACGTGTTATGTTGGGCAAAATTAATTTAAACGGAAAATGAAGTACTCTTTAAATCACAAGCATCAGCTGGCAAAGGAGTAGATAGTTTCGACACAGGGGATACAGGGGATTAGGAGATTGTAATGCCATCAATGTTGCCAGTCTGTAACTGCTGCTCAAAAAACCAGACCCGTCATTCCGACAAGACCAAAAATGCGGCTCCGCACCATGTGGTCGCGCGGAAAATGGCCATAATAATGACAATAATTACAGCCATCTGCATTCCCGCTTTGGCCACCCAACTGCCGCGCAGATTATGCCTAGAGGCCAGCAGGTACCCAGAACCCCAGGCAGATGCTCAGTGTCGTGTCTGGGGAGCCATGAATGGATTGGCAAAACACCCTCTACATACACTTCTTGGACATTTTATTAATCTTGCTAGGTTGGACCCCTTTTTGCCTTTAGAATTGCCTTAATTAATCATGTCATGGATTCAACGGGGTGCTGGAAACATTCCTCAGAGATTCTGGTCCATATCGACACGATAGCGCGACACGGTTGCTGCAGATCTATTGGCTGCACATCCATGATGCGAATCTCCCGTTCCACCGCAACCCAGAGGCGCTCAAATGGATGGAGATCTGGTGACTGCTGAGGCCATTTGAGTACAGTGACCTCGTTGTCACATTCAAGAAACCAGTGTGAGATTTAAACTTTGACATGCTGTGTTATCCTGCTGGACGTAGCCGTCAGAAAACAGGCACGCTGTGGTCATAAAGGGAAGGACGTGGTCAGCAATAATACTCAGGTAGGCTGTGATGTTTAAATGATGCTCAGTTGTTAAGGGACCCAAAGTGTGCCAAGAAAAAAAAACCCACACCACCTCCTCCACCTCCACCACCACCTCAAACCTTCAAGGTTTGACGTTATGTGCATTCACAGACACTCTTCTGTACACCTCAGTTGTAAGGAGTGGTTATTTGAGTTATTGTTGCCTTTCTACCACCTGGCTATTCTCATCCGACCTCTGGCATCAACAAGGCATTTTCACCCAGAGAACAGCCACTCCCTGGATATTTTCTTTTTTTTCTCCTGACCATTCTCTGTAAACCCTAGAGATGATTGTGCATGAAAGTTCCAGCAGATCAGCAGTTTCTGAAATACTCAGACTGGCTCGTCTAGCACCAACAACCAGGCCACAATCAAAGTCACTTAAATCAACTTCCTTCCCATTTTGATGTACGGCTTGACCTTCAGCAGGTCATCTAGACCATGTCTGCATGCCTGATTAGATCATGTCTGATTAGATATTTGTGTTAACAAGCAGTTGAACAGGTGTACCTAATATAGTGGCTTGTGAGTGTACTGTCAAAGTACTTCACCCACACGTGCTGCAGGGTGTGGACATTGTGCTTGGGGGGAGGGAGTCTACCCAGTGCTTTTATAGTTACGTAGTAAAAATATTACACATGCGAGTACAAATTGAAAAGCAAAAGATCTGTATAGTTCATTTTTCTTTTCAACTTAAGCAAAACCGATAGAAACATGGAAAGGCATTCTAAAGGCAGTGTTTCCCATCCTGGAACATCCCATCCCTGCCCAGTTACTGCCGGCTTGTAAGCACTGCTCTGATGTAACTCACAAATATGGACTATGGCTGTAGACGTGAACCAGGAGAGTTACAGTAGAAATCCAGATCAGAGAAGGGCCTAGTCCACCACACACAGGTCTGACATAAGCATGTTCACACCCATGCTGACTCCAGTGTCACTTCATAAATCAAACACTCCAAGACTACATTAAATTGGTGCTGCATTTCTTTTTATCATTTGATCATTCTTATCATTTTGCCTCCTCACTTGGGGCGATTGGGCAGGCCAAGTAGTGAAGCTATTTCCGTTGCTTAATGAGAAAATCCGAAACATTGCGCAAGGCACGAGTTCCCTCTCTTCAGTCCAAAATAGAAATTCATCCCCACAAAGTATTCTCACCGATCCAGGACCGACCACACCTCCTCTCCTAGGATAATCCAAGTTCATTTAGAGGAGGTTGTCTTTGTCCCAGATACACAATCTCAATTCTTCCGAGGATGAGATTCTTTTAAGACGAATTCCACCACTCAAAAGGAAACTGGATCGTTCATCAGCGAGACCTGCTAATCGTCGCGCTGCTATAAATGTGTGGGAGCAGGTAGACCAGCATGCACACAGGTGGCGGTGATGCAGGGCCAAGGTGGAAATGTCTACCGTCGCCGTGAGGTAATCGCACCGTGCGTTATGGAGGTCTGACGGACCATCGCCGAGAGCGGCCTGCTGCTGCCAAAACTCAAAGCCGTTCACAATCTCACTTCCTTCGAACTCATGTCTCCGTCGATGTTGACCTTGAGGTGTACAAGATTTCTTACTGTAGATTTCTGATAGTAGGTCCCTACTTGGTTTACTTGCCTTGGTTTCTCTAGTATCAAGTGTTTTTTAACTACAATATTCACAATATTTTAACTACAGCATGCACAGTAGATTACATTGCATTTAATACACAATGTAACAAGTAGGACTTACATAAGAATATTAAGTGATTAAAACAAGGGTACAAAACGTTTTAGGATTGATCCAGTATTGGCAAATCTCTAAAACATTATTTGCATGTTTATGGTTATTGATCCAGAGATCCAAAGGCATGAAATAGGATTAAAGCAAAATGTCTGAAACGTTCAGAATAATGCACTGAAATCAAATCTGTCCCTGTTATCATTTTTGCTGTTTTATTGCTATAGCAACCAAAACATATTTCAGATAGAATTGTGTTGAATGTGGCAAAAACAACATGCAAAATAATGCCTTTGAACTTTGAGTCATGCTTAGTCATTATTAATATTCTTCAAACTGTAAACAGCTAGAAAATCACCCAGTAAGCCATGGAGGGATTAAGATGGGAAAAAGAGTATCTTTCTTTTCTCCCACATGAAAGCAGAAAATTAGCTGGGATCACACTATACCAGGAGCAGGGCACCACTCGCTCCTACTAACGCTGCTTTTCATGGAGGCATCAAATGAAACACCTCTGCAGACCTGACACCATCACACACACACACAGTGTGTTTAAGGAAGAATTAAAGACTACATATATAAATCAGATCACACAATTCTTAGATTTTCCTCAGACCAGATAATTTTTGCATAGACTGTGCTGGTAAGAGACCGATATCTGTATTCAGTGGGAACCAGACTCCACCCTAAAAGGCCCACATGACTGACCTAAATGTGAGGACGAGCAGTAATAAACCACACTTTTTTGTGAGATGGTCCATCAATGTAATGGGTGAGCTAAATGAATAAAATAGCAGTGCGCGCTCTCATTGCAAAGGCTATTTGCTGCGGAGGTCGGCCGGCGGCTCGTGGATGCTGGGGCCTGGCGTGAGAATGCGAAAAGGGCAGGAGGCAGAGCTGTTGCAGTTTTAGCTGCTAGCCCACCCCGGCAGCGCAGCTGGGGGGGGGGGGGGGGGCGCAGAGGTCAGAGCAGCCAGCCACGGCGGGACTGGGATACAGACAGGAATCTGCGACTGCAGGGGAATGGGATTCCAGTCCAACAGTTTTCACAAAGAGTCACCTTGGCCACAGATGCGATGTGTCTGACCTATAGTGCCAATATAAATACAGGCTAAATCTGACCAGGAAAGATGTTTGCTTTTGTTTGTTTTTACACTATTTAGAAAACAGCAGTCCGAAACGGATTTGGAACACTTCCACACTGTAATGTGAATCTAAAGAGACATACTTTAGGACTCTCACGATGCAGAATTATTTGGGTGGGGGACATCAAATGCATCACAAACTGTTAAATTGGCTCATTTAAGCTTCAATTTACACTTAAGTTTTTATTTTCCTTTCGCTTCATGGTCTGCCAAACATTAGCACTATGTATGCATGTTCAAAATACAAGGCTATTTGATGTCCAAAGGAAGTTACTAAACCAGGCAGCATCTAAGTGGTCTTTATTGAGACCCCCTTGCGCTGCACCAAGGCAGACAGTTACCTGCACAGATGGGCTTTGGCAATGAGCTCATGCTGGCCCAGGTAGCCTTGGCTCTGGTGCTGAGCATCGCTTCAGCGTTCTCATTGGGTTGTTTCAGAATTTTCTAGAAAAGAACCTAATTACTGCTCACTTTGTATTGCCGAGACTGCGAGAGGAGGTACACACAGATTAATGTCAGATGATAAGTAGCATATTTAACACATAATTTAAGTCCTGCATGAACAAACACCCACACATAATGAACACTTTGGTACACATACTCATAGCTGCATTTAATAGGCTGTCATTTATATCTAATTATAAGTTTTAAAAAACATTTTTTTTGGCTTTAGTGTTGTGATGAAGTTGGGTCCACCTTAATTGGTCTCTTGCATGAGTGACCTGACTTTAACCAAAGAATAGATGGTTAAAATCAGGCCCACCACTGGCTGGAAATATTTCCCTGTCAGCTTCACACTGGTGGTAACATTAAAATGTGTAAAACCTCCAAACCAACACTACCAAGCCACGGCCACGTCAGCGTGTCTGTTGTGTGGGGAATGGTCCACCAGCCAAATACTATCCAGTCATCAGTGATCCTACGCGCAGGAACTGACCAGTGATGGGTGACGCATGGGCTCCTGCCACACACACGCACTGAACATTGCCCTGATGTCAGAATGGGTTGTTCATAATAGAGGTTATTTGAATCTGGCAAATTTGTGCACTGTTTATACGAGTTCAACGATGTTGCCAAAAATTGTCTGGATTACCTACTGTTTAAATTTCAAGGTAAAGATGCCTACATGGTTTTGCTGTAGAGTAGCTCAACTGTCTGCAGTGAGTGTAACATTTTATTTGAAATATAAATAGGTACAATATTTTGTACCACTTTTGAATTAAAATTTTTTCCATGTCTAGACACTGTCACATGCCTGGCATAGCAATGTACCGTAGGGTACAAACCACCCTACGCGCCAACTCCGACATTCAAACTCGACACACAGTACACAACACATGGCAAAGCAGTGCTCGCAGAAACAAGTCTCCTTAAATCACAACAGAAGCGAACATTCAGTCCTTTAGCAAATTAGACTTGGCTTGAGGTTTCCTGGTACACTCTGAACTAGGTATTACAATTCTGTCTAGATTTTGGAAGCAAGATAAAAACCTATTACATATGATTCCTTAAATCGGTGTACTTGATACAGTTTAGTTGGACCATTGGTTTGTAGATATACTTTGTGGTGGGTGATATTTTAGAGGGAATGGTAGCAGACATTTTCCTTACTGGCTGTTTGCCATGTCTACAGCAATGAGCAAGGTCATATCGGTGGGTAATGTGTGTTATTTGTCTAAGTAATAAGGTATCTCAAACTATTAAAGGACAGCTTTATCCAACAGTGCTTAGTATCCAAATACTTTAGTATCAGTTTCTGTTTAAAGTTAAAGACAAAGGCAAAAGCTCACCACTGAAATGTAAATTTGCTTTATTAGATGGTTAAAAGCACATACACCACACATCCATGAGCACACTCTAGCTGTAGTGGAACACTTGACAAAAATGCTAATATGACTGGAAGCAAGCAGCTAGCGCCATGCAAATCATCTGCTAAGGTAGCCTTCATTCAGCACAAAGCGTATGCTTTTTTCGGGCGGTGGGGGGGTGGTTGAGTATTTTCTAACACAGAGCTCGAGAGGTCTTAGTGAAGGCCACAGGGGGAACAAGTAATTTCTATTCTGAAAATTGAGTGAGAATTTATTCTCTCATCCCTGAGGTAAGCAATGTGAAAACTCTGACACTTTCATAGAATTTACTGGCCCCTCAGCCTTGAAAGTCTCAACTGCCAAGGTTAAACGCCACAGGATGCATTTGTCTAAGTCACCTGCATGCACAGGAACTCAGCCTGGGTCAACCACTGACATTCTGTCAGAGAGCGAGCAGGGCCTAACCTGTTTAGGCTGATTCTTCTTAACCCATGTAGGCCTGCTGTCTGACAGGGTCACCATGGTTACTTCATTTCTGATTGCTGCCTGACGGTGTGTCACCGTGGTTACTTTGTTTCCACTTGCTGCTTGACAGCGTGTCAGCAAGGTTACCGCGTCCCTGTATGCCGTCTAACGGCACGTCAGCGGTTGACCCAGGGCAGCGTCTGTACTGTCACAGACAGCCGGGTCCCGGTTTCACTTACATTATACCACTGGGCAATTTAACAGCACCAGTTGCTTTGAACACAGCGTGTTCCTGCTGTCGCGGTGGGTACATTGTCTGACCGCCCTGATGGGACAGCCTTTCTCCGAGTTATTTCTGGTGGTACTTGGCTTACGGTGCAGCACGGAATGCAAAATGGAGCCCGGGCTCCGACCAATCAAGCATCGGGGCATCTCGGCCGTCCGCTGGCGGCAGGCTCCGTTCCCGGTGCGTGAAACGTGAAGTATATCATAATTATCCGCTACCTCTTAGACCAGTCTACTGCAGAGGACTTTCGTGATGGAGAGCACCCCAGCACAGCATGAGAGAGCGATGCGTTCACATAGACGTGCATAAAGTCTCAAGCAGCCATCGTGACGGGCCACAAACACCTGTTCCAAACCGTCATAAATCGGGATGCAGTGATGACAGGTGATTGCGATAGACCCCAGGGACTGATTTATGCAGCATTGCTGGAAACAGGCCGCGGTTTTGACGGCTGGCTGTGTACTAAATGAGAACAAAGCCTTACATTCTGAACTGCAAGAAGACATAGAATTCCGAGGCTTTTACCTGTATATGTAGACGCCGCACCCTTACTGACTATATGCTTATCTCCAACCTTCGAAGAATCTCAGAAATCCTCCTTTCATCGTATCCACCACCTTACCTAAATCAATATTTTCTTCTGGTTTTAATGATTTAAAAGATAAGGCTACTTTTTATTCATTTATATCCATTTATTTATTGGGGGGCTTCGTATGGCACAGGAACAGTACTTCACCTCTTCTGCACTGCATTCAACAACTACTGTTGCCATGGTAATTTTAGCTAAGGAGTAAAAAAAATTTTTTTAAAAAGCCCTAAGCATTATGACTTAACAGCAAGATAACTGGTTTCATTTTATTAAGCCAGAGGATTTTCCATCACAGTTGACAACCTGATCTCCGATTTTAATCGGCGTAGCATATTTCAGTCGTGTGCAGTAACACAGACATTTTCTTGCCACAGAAACACAAACAGAGAGGACAAATTCAGAAAAAAAGACAAAAAAAAAACCAAAACAAAAAAACATCCTTTGCAAATGAGACTCACCACGACTTCGATGGCTAAATGAAATGTACAGAGTTCTCCCCAGGCTTAAGCCAACATGCCTACAGCTAGGAAGGAGTGAGACTCCAGCAGCATCCAGCCACAACAGCAATGGTACCTTAGACCCAAACTCTGACGAAGGCTTAGATGGGCCAGAAAAACACACATACAATTTTATTAAAATGTGACCGCTTCAGTTTTGCCACAAGGCAGGTGTTCACGCATCTGGTCTGTCCTGAGCTTCGCACCGAACCATAACACAAAAGTCCAGCCGACGCTCTACCGAAGTTCCCTTCTGTATGAAGTATCAGTAGACACAACACAGATCGGCAGTCGCCCAGGAGCAGGGGGCCATTACATGAACGCCACGTTTCGGCATCAAGTTGACCTCCAACCCCCCACCCCCCCCGCTTGCCCTTGCAAATCAGAGCTGACATAATTAGTTCTCCTTCCATTAGGGGGAGGACTGATGGGGTGAGTCACCATTTCACACCCAAGATGAAATTGTACATGAGGGCTCAGGTCCAGAAACGCTGGCAGCACGCTATACGGCAGCGTGAGTGATTAGGAGGACGCTGCCCCGCTGAAGACAATGGCCATAATTGTTTGTGATTAAAACTGATTGGACAGGTTCATTAAGAGGCGCTGATAAGGGTACTGTTCCTCTGTCACAGTGTGGGGGTGGGTCAGGCCTGTGAGGAGCTGCAGGTTTGTTAATGCGACTTTGGAGACTCTGGGACTCTGGTTATGGTTTAAAAAAACAACTTCCAGTCAGACGCTGATTCTTAAGTAGCAGGTTATGATGATTTAACAGGATGCACAGTTTAAACACTGCAAGTTTTGCGTAGCAGTTAAACGCATCAACAGAATGTTCCGTTGCTCGTTCCATGCGCTCGCTCATGTTTCAACCACATACACGAGAAAAAGATGCTGGAGGAAGATCAGAAAGATGAAACCGCACACCCGTTGCTTGGAGCTCCGAGGCCCACAGCAGATACACCTGAGCAGATGGAGATGCATCTCCAAATACAAAACAGTCCAGACACCAGGCAGCAATGAGACGCACACATTTTTATTACCGATGCACCAATTACAAACACCACATATGCAGACCTCCTTTGAGATCAATGTAAATGTGTTTTAATTTGCACTTGGGATATTAAAAAGCATCAGGTTTGGCAGTGTACACTCGTCGGGGTGGTTAAATTGAGATCGCTCTCTTCTGTGAACGCTCCTCAGCTGCTGGGGTGCTGTAGAGCCTGAGCCATGAAAAGCTTGCCAAGATTCTGAGAGGTGAATTCCTTCACGTTCTGACAGTAGTTGTTGATTTGTCCTTGTTAAGGCAAAGAAAACATGCATACATATGTAAATCGCAGGGTCGTTAAGTCAGTTCAGCAGCATCACTTTTGGAACATGTACAATTCCATGCATAACTGGAGGAAATTCAATCAAGACTATTGGAAATTTCCCAAGGAAAAGAACTGCACAAGGGGCCACACCAGGACTTAGTCAGCTGCCATCACAGCAGGAATCCCACAATGCTTACAGAGGCGCAAGCAGCACCTAAAGGAGGCCGTGAACTTTGAGACATGACCTCGGAATATTCATATAAGCTGCTGGCGATAAACATCCAACTCAACTAGATGTTTTCTTTAACGTGGAAGTCTACAGAGATATTTACAGCATACAAATCAGCCTTACGTGTGTGTGTGTGTGTAATATATATATATATATATATATATATATATATATATATATATATATATATATATATATATATATTTGCAACCTTATGTAAGTGGTACATGTATCGCATTTTAATTTTCACTGTCTAAATATGCATTAGTCCACAGACAGATATTTTGGAGATTTTGCAACATGGGTCACAATGTCACATCTCCAGTTAACCCAAGGAGGCTTGTCAGGAGTCCCCTGATAAATGTATGCAGGCTAAAGTGCTCGGAAACAAAGGGAGAGAAGGTGAAGCTGACAAACTGGAGCCATACTACTGGAGGGGCGAGAAAGTGGGAACAGACAGAGGAATTCAGACGCCTAAAAACACCAGGTACCAAACTAGACTTTTGAGTATAAAACATGTAATGTACAAATTTCAACCAAATTCCAAGTCCATCACCTTATGTTGCGTATTGAATTTACTTAGACAGGATAAACAATTACATAACAAGCTACAAGTCCCTCTCCGGTAGTTTGTGGCAAGAAACTTGCCCCCTTTCCCGTTACCCTCCCAGAATCGTGGAGATGGGACAATCAATTTGACTACGGGTGAATAAAAGGAATTTAAGGAGAGCTGATTGGCTGAGATTGCTTCCTTGGGTACCTGCGATGAGGAGCGTGTCCATGCGCGGAGGTGGCGGCGGCGGCTTGAACATCTTGCTGATGTCTTCCTCGGGCAACGGTGGCTCGCCACGGCTCTGCCGCTGGGCGTTCTCCTGCTGCCGCCTCTGCAGATACTACAGAGAGCAAAAACCCGGGGGGTGGTGGAAGAAAAAGATGGGGGGAGAGAGAGAGAGAGAGAGAGAGTGTTAGAAGGAAAGAGGTGAAGATGGGAGGATGGGGGGGGGGGGTTTGGAGAAATCAATTAATTGTGAAAGACACCAGCAACATGGGAAGCCTTCTCAGCTGCGCTGTCTGCTCCAACAACTGTGATCACTGTGTGGGAGGGCGGAACAAAGAGAAGGAGCCGGAACAAACAAAACAAAGGGAAAGACAATGGGAAGAGAACTGGAACTGGAATACACACACACCGCACCTCCACTGATCTCGACGCGATGTGGGCTTAACACCAGCCAATAAAAGGCTTCTGCCTGCCCCACAGGGATAAAGTCTGTGGACCGGAATACAAAAAAAAAACCCACCCAGGAACATTGTACACGTACATTTGAAGATCAATACGTTCAGTGATATTGGTTACTTTTTAAAGTTGTCAGGTATTGCCCACAAGGCTGCTACAGCATGTTCTGCCTCGCCTGCCTTCCAGGCTGTTTAATCATTACCTCCCCTTGCCAAGGCTCATGTTGCCTTGAATGTCATTAATCAGAGATGCTCAAAACTGAAAATGGCCGAGCGCTGTTCAGCCACGTCTTCTTCAGCCAAGTTTAGCAAGCAAGGCCGTGAGTGTGTTGGAATAAACGCCCACCAGGAAAGAAAAGGATATTTCATTCCCGGCTCCCGTTAAAGTGACTTACACCACTGCAGAGAAAATCGGTCATTTCCGTAAAAAACTGGGGGGTGGAGGTGGGGATGGGGGGTGTTATGATTTAAGACAGACGCAGCGTTGGTGTGGTTTGATCTTAAACGATGATCGATGTGGCATGTATCGCACGCCGGGTGGAGATAAGGGGTTGGTGTTAGGGAGGCGCCATGCATGAGGGCAAACGGGGGGTGAGGTGGGGGTGTGATTGATGTCAGACATAATTACACAGGATTTGACCGGGTTTGATGCAAGGGCCTTTGTGGTGAGATGGATGCAGGCCACGAGGCCTTCTTGTTTGTGGCTCCGTTTAAGCCCCGCCCCCCTGGACAAAACCACTTTGGCTACCACAGCTAATTGCTCAAAAAAAGGGTCGTTTCCTTGACGGCGTACTCTGGGAAATCAGGAGGACATTTCGCGGAGATGTGCTAGTGTGTCACGTGCCGCAATTAAGCAGCACGCAAACACTGCAATGTGGGGTTTCTTTGGCATGAGGCTTGTACGAATTCCCTACCCATATCCAGCTGCTCACAATAGAAGAACTGTAGCTACCGGGGCCCTTCAGCTATCCTTATATAAAGAGCGTCTTTTATACGGGTTTTATTTTGGCAGCACTGAATGATATAGGAGAGGTATGCAGTGAAGGTGAGGTTTTCTGATGTCTTAGAATTCCAGTGCCAGACGTATCGTGCTCTCTGTAGAATAGAACAAAAAAAGTGTCATTCCATTGACATTTCAGCTGCTAAGCCAACTTTTCCAACCATATTCATGGTACGACATCTTTAACCTCCAGCCACTGAAAACCTGGCTTCTCTGAAATAGGATGCATCTGAGATTGCATTTCCTTTAAAAAGAAAAGAGATACCTGATCAAACAGGTGACTTGGCAGGAATGTGTTTCAGATCTTATTTCACCACTGCCACCAAGCCCCATGTGTCTACGCACTACTGATCTTTCCAAAGCGTCAGCACGGCGAAGCCTGTGGAAATGTCAAGGGCTTTTCTGGCTGCAATGTCAACACAAGGAGAAAACGTCGATTTTGAAGGAGAGAAATAAAACGCACCAAATTAACATGCCCTCATGAAACCCATGTGACCATCCACTGGTTGGCTTGATGTGGACTGATTAAGGCATGAATAATTCACTTTAAATGGACTACAAGAATAACGGCGTGAAGTGCAGAAAACCTGAACTTTTCTTGAACTGTATGACAGCGTTGAGTTAGCATGCTCACTATATGAGGTTTACCAAAGCAGGTCTGTTTGCTCCTTGCTACTTGCATTGTGTTTTACTCCTCAAGTGCAAGATCAGTTTAAAATCACCACGTAAACACTTTCTGTTAAAAGGACAGTGTTGGGAGAGAACTCCGAAGCATGTGCATGTGTCGCAGCTGTCTTCTGCAAAATTATTGTTGGGTTGAATCGCTTAAACGGCTTTCCTAAGGCAAGTTGGTGCACTCACCTTTGGGTAAATAAAGCTTGACACCTTACCCTGCACTTGGACAGTAGGAAAAATGACACGGCAGTTTGCTGAGAATGTACTGTGAATGTTATTGGGGCAGAGCATGACAATGTGAGGACAGGCAAATCGATAGTGTCATGGAGAGATACCGAGAGAAAGGGGGAGAATGGAGAGAGCGAGAGAGAGAGAGAGAGATTGTTCTTTGATTCCTGAGCTTCTCTGAACAAGGTTTAGCAAAAATGACACAGCAATTTTCAGGCAAAGCATTGTGCTGAAGTCATTCAGGGAGACAGATATCCTAGACGGAGAGAGACAGACAGACAAATCCCTGTACTTCTCCAGCAAAGCCCCTCCCCCCATTTTTGCTTTGTTAAACGATCCCCCACTTCCGCCCCCCCCCGTAGTCTCCCTTCCCCAGTTACCTGCCAAGCGATCACAAAGTGCAGCAGACAAAAAAGTGAAGCATGAAGTTCGCTGGCGTGAGCAAGGACGGGCAAATACCTGGTGCTTCTGCTGCTGCTGCTTGCTGAGGTTGCGGCAGTAGCTGTTGTACTTGACGATTTCTTGGCTCATTTCATCCACGCGGTCCATCAGCAGCTGCAGACTCTTCTCCAGATGGTTACTACGGTTGCAGATGGACACCCAGCTTAGTCAAAGCGAGCGAGCCTAAGAAACACAGTCCACTGAACAGCCGAGCACGTTCTCCCCACAGCAGCGTCCTCTTCAATTAAAAAAAAATAAAAATCCCACCAGACAAAATTAAGATTTATCTGATGTGAACTAGGGTCTTCTCTGTGGACCCAAGGGTCGGGGAAGAGCTCCAGTCGCGGTCTCAGGAGAGCGAGGACACCTCCCACACCTCCAGCCAAACCTCACCCGTCACACATTTCCCTCCACTGTGATCTAAAACTTTTACGAATAATTTACTAAGTAGGAGAAAGTAGCTTGCTGTTTAATTAACCATTTTTGAGATCACTGTATAATTACAGCCATCTTCAGCTGCTGACCACCCACGGTTCACTGAACTCTCCCTGGTAAACGCTTTCGAGCTCGGTGGTTGTGGACTGGCGTATATGCTCCCTGGGCCTCTTGGTATTTGCTTAGAGAGGAAAAGGGCATCACTGTGCACATTAAGAGAGAAATTACGCCCTGAATGCATTAGCATTCTCTGGCTGACATGAGGGAGGCTGTAAAAATCTACAAGTGTGACTATTAGACACACCAGGTCTTACAACGCTTTGAATTGCAGGTAGATTAGATAGGTTTATTGATTGAGAGATAGATAGAGTGTGTGTGTGTGAGATGTGTAAGTGCGCGAGTGTGTAAGAGAGGCACAGAGAGACCATAATTAGCTTAGCAATTTGTCCATTCTAGAAATGTGCAACTAGCTTGACAGCCCATGTGAGATAAACTGACTGTAGTTATATGCATAATTCAGACTCTTGTAAGTACATTTGTGTGTGCAGCTACAAACGTTGCTACTGTATCTGGTACAGTTGAGGTTCAAAAATGGAGGACATTGCTTTTCTTGTTACGCTGTTACGATTTATGTGCTTGCTTTAGGTCCTAGAGACCAGAACATGGATTTATAAAACTGGGTTGTGCTGCCTCTCTAGCGCTGCCCCAAATTGTGCGTGGACATGCATTATAAGAGATCATGGTTTTGTCAGGCTTTGGAGAGTGCATTGCTGAGATATACAACACCAGAGATGCTCCTTAAAGATCTATTCTTGGATCACACACATTCGGTCAGCAAACGCAGCCCCTAACCGTTGCCTGTGAGAACCGACTCTTTCATAACTGGCCTATGCTATCCGCTCGCTAATACCTTGGGAAATAAAGATCAACATTTAACAAACGTGGCAGGTCCAGAAGTGACTTTTTTAACAAGGTGCCATTTATCTATTAACATTAGCTGGGAAAAGTGTTTTCATCACTAGCGGTACAGGTCTCTAACCGCTGACCTTTGACCACTGCTTTGCCATCTCATTTACCACTCTGACAAAGTCATGAAATATTAGACTTTTTGCCGTTGCAGAGTAAGCGGTGTCTAATTAGATAGTTAATGAAACTAAAAAGGAAAGGAGAAGAAACCAAAACTAACATGCATGACAGCTAAACTAATTCAGCTTGCTTGGTATTTAGAAGCAAGCAATTAAAGACCGAAGGGGTAAAATGTTAGCGTACCTAGCCAATTAGCTATCTTATTGAAGTTTATTGTGTGTACTCTCAGTGTCTGTGAGCTCATGGTCAATAGTAGCTTGTACTTTGCTGTTACTGAAGACTGGTGAGCAGTGCTTTAAGAGACTGAGAATGGTGTGGCAGGCTTATACTGTGCAACTGCTCTGTCACGACTGGCTCTATATAAGTGAGCAGGAAAACTGAGCGACTTGTCTTCAGCACGTGTGCGCATTGGCGTGGTTTCTCCTCATTTCGCCCGGCTCCTGACCTTCTCACAGACTGTCTATCCAGTACCATCATCTGGAAAACGGAACGAGGATTAAAACGGGAAGACTCCATACTGGCACCGGCCCACGGACAGAGTCTCTTAAATAAACTGGGCAGTCCGATTCGCTTGTCAGGCTAAAAAGTAAGGAACTCTCTGCTCATACTTTACTCCAAGCTGCAGTTCCCATTACGTCTGACCGTGACAGTACCACTGGCATTCTTCCCCCTGACAAACACCTCAGCTCTCGTTACACTGGGGACTCTCACTATGACTGTGACTCATTCTGCTGGGGGCTGTACAAACAGGATAAAACAGGTACTAAATAACAACAACACTCATTTATCACTATTATTCAGTTGTAGTCCAGCTGGCTGCTCTGGGATTCCTGTTTGCCACCCCTGCTCGTGAATGTATGGTGGATTCTGCTGGACAGACTGAGTAGCTACGCGTGCTGCGCTCTGACCTGCTGGACAGACTGAGTAGCTACGCGTGCTGCGCTCTGACCTGCTGGACAGACTGAGTAGCTACGCGTGCTGCGCTCTGACCTGCTGGACAGACTGAGTAGCTACGCGTGCTGCGCTCTGACCTGCTGGACAGACTGAGTAGCTACGCGTGCTGCGCTCTGACCTGCTGGACAGACTGAGTAGCTACGCAAGCTGCGCTCTGACCTGCTGGACAGACTGAGTAGCTACGCGTGCTGCGCTCTGACCTGCTGGACAGACTGAGTAGCTCATGTTTGTCAGCCATAGTGCTCTTCTCCTCCAGCTCCCACATCAGCACGTTCATCAGATGGGAGTTCTTGATGACGATGGGCACCTCCTCGAACATGTGCTCATAGCCGATGTTCGCCTTCTTCAGCCTGTGAACGGGAAGAGACGCGAGAGTGTTTACCACTGGCCTACAATAAAGGTAAACACTCGCCAAATTACTCATTACACTCCGAAAATCAATAACCCTCTTCAGTTCTGAGACCTGCACGCACACGGAGTAGATGTAGGCCACCGAACGCAATGCGCAGATTCCAAATATGTTCAGTACAGGGCACCCAGACCCATAAAGACCAAGGTCATCAAAGTCCAGTGAAGTAGCTTTAATATTTCCGCGAGGATCCTTTTTTTTTTACCTGCAGCCTATTGTGTCAGTGCTTCAGCCATGCAACAGGAACAGCCGCTGTTGCTACGTGCCTGGATTTGCTCCGCCGTGTCCCCACCGTTCCTTTGCTGCAAGCTCATCCCATTACACTTGTGTCTCCTCGCAATTTAAAAGCAATTACCGGAAGGGCGAAGCTGGAAACTTTGTGCGGGGGTTAGTTTGGCCGGGACAGATGACTAACCCCACCGAGTCTACATCAGCACCATTCTGAGGTTTTTTTTTTTTTTGCTGTTGTTTTTTTACTCGCTCGCTGACGACCTGTGCGGCGGCGGCAGGGGGGGGGGGGGGGGGGAGTGGCTAGCTACGTGCCTTTTTATCCATCTCGCCAACAAAGTAAGCAGAACAGGACAGACTGAATGCCCCTGACAGGGGCAGATTTGGTCCTGCCTTCATGTTCCCTTTTGGGAGTGTGACTGTCAGTTACGGTTTCATGCATTGCCGTGTGGTTTAGGGAACACATATCCTGAGATGATCCCTTCAAACCTGTGTTCAGTCGTGCGTGTTTGTGTGTGAGAGAGTGAGAGCGTGCACGTACACAGGAGTGCGGGCGAGTTGCTTACCCCTCTGGGGAGAAGTCTTTCTCTTTACAAATCTCCATCAGTTTAGGTGTTAGCCTGTATGCCTTGAGGCACAGTGAGCCTTGCGCCGTCTTGAGGGGATCTACAAAAGAGAGACGTTATAGAGTGGCACTGTTGTCGTCTCCGCACACAGCCAGCCATTACGGCTCTCCGTCTCCTCAACTCCCACCCAAGGCAGCAAAGCATTATAAATATCGATGAATCTTCCTGAAGACCGTGCAGTAAATCAGCACAACGGTAAAGCCATCTTTTACAATTAGTATTAAAATCCTTTCTGCTTGCAGACATGCATCCCAATACTCACTCTGATCACTCCTGTTTTTGGACACAACAAAAAGTGCTTCCCAATAACAGGAACTAGAAGCAAAACTGAACGACGTGACATTCTGCACTGCCACGGTGACCAGCTGTCTAGGGAGTTCAAACGCCTGGATGACTAAGTGAATGTTATGAAAAGGTCTTAAATGTATCGCGTTTTGTTTGTGGACAGCAAGGAAATACGCTAACATGACAGAAAGGTCAAAAAAAGGAAACCACCGCAGAAACCACTGCCGTCTCGAACGTCCGCGCTCCTTCACGGAGGCGTTTAATTCATTTTTTGACAAACCAATCTCAAGCACGGGACCAGAAAGGTCACACGGCACGGGCCTCCTCTCGTCTCCTGAGAAGGCAGAGGCCACAGGGGCTGGCGGCGGTTTTAGTAATCGAGTTGTAACTGAATTAATGCGGTCAGCAGGAAGGCCTTAAACACTTCCGATGTCTTTATGGACCTGGGACTTCACAGCTGCTTCTTCGACGCCGCCTGGATTGGCCCTGCCTGTTCCCTTAAGCCACCCTCCCGACACGGGTCGGCAGCCAAAGGGAACAAAAACAAACAAACAAACAAAAAAAACGTATGCTGTGTTCCGAGAGGGGTGATGGATCGACACGCTATGAGCAGCTCGATGGAAGATGATGCAAAGAAAAGATGAAGTCAACCCTAACGAGTCGTTAGAAATCGGCCGACCACGATCATGGCCCGTTTTGCACGACCCCGTTTTATTTGGTCGCTTACACACACAATGGCATTCCCCAGTTTGTTTAACCAGGGAAACTAATAAAACAGGCCCAAAAAACCCACACTGCAACACCAGGCCAACCCCATGCATATGCAAGAGGACCTTGTGGTCTTTTCTCAAGTTCCTTGCTTGTGATTATGGGGCACGTCGGTGCCGGGTTTTTCGGAGGTTTTCTTCCAGGGCTCTTTAATATGGCAGCGTGCATTATTAATGCTTCATAAAAGAGGCTGCGATTATGGATGCGGAGGTGTAGCCGGGAGCCCGCAGCATGCTGCTCGGGTCGCCCCTCTGGAGGACCACGGGAGCAGCTGTGCCTGACCGCCAAAACGCCACATTCCTGCCTCTCGTTATACAACTGCCCTACTGAAAGGGCTAAATTAATTGTGCTGGAAATACAACATTTTTCCATACATCAAAAAACGTATCACAATTACATCAGTGCTATAACATTAATGGGATAATGTGGCCATCAAGAAACCAAAGCCAACAGCACCATTTAGCATTTCTGGCCAAGCTCTATTCTCTTTTACATAGCTACCATGCTACTCCACCAGATTTCAGTCATTTACCAAAATGGCTTGTGTAAAGACATCACTGAAGGCATACTGGGATCACTAATTATGGTCGGATTCCAGGTGAGGTAACTACCACTCCTGAGACGTTGCACGGGAATTTAGTCTGCAGGTGTTGCTGTGTGCACCTCTGCCTATAAATCCTGGGAGGCAGTACGCTTGCTCAGCAATGAGAGAGAGAGAGAGAGAGAAGCACCTTACCATAAATGAGCACCACGGACTCTTCGATGGCGTGCTGGTAGCTGAACTGGGAGTCCAGCAGAGCTCTGCTCACGAAAGAGCCGTAATACGTGGACTGGTACCAGCCAACGTGCAGGTGGTCAATGTTGACATGACGGAGGCTCCTCATCATCTCCATCTGGTACTGAACTGGAGAGGGGGGAGGGGGGGGGGAATGGGGTTAATTCATGTCCAATTACAGTTCTAGGAAAAACAGAGCTAGACATCTCCCGGACAATTTCTTGGTTTGGGGGGGGGGGGGGGGGGGGTTAGGCTACATGTGAGAGCAGGAACCTGGCCTTCCTGACCCTAAACTAGTATCCACATGCCTCTAAATAACGAATGTTTCTCTCCCAAAAATCATAATCCAGATCATCAATCAACACGAAATATCATAAATGACGGTGAAACGGAGATCGAGTCAACGCCATCTCCTCACATTTTGGGAATTAACAGGAAACACCATCCTAAACTGCATATGTGGAATAATACGAGACTGTTATTACCAGTGTTCAGATCCAAGGTGAACAGAGACAGAGAGAGAGAGCGCACTGAGAACTAGCAAACGAGCAAGTGAACGAGAGAGACAGCAGGAGCGCATCAGAAAGAAACACGGAGCATGAGAGCGAAAGAAAGCGAGGGTGTATTTGTCATCGCTGCCAAACAAAAGGGTGAAGAGGACAGAGGCGTGAACTTTAACGACGCTTCACACACGAGGCGCGCATCATCTCGCTTCCCTGGTCGAGACGAGGGGCGCATGCTGAGGAAACGCCACGTTGGCAGAAAAGAAGGATAAATAACTGCATATGCCTCAAAACACACACACACACACACACACACACACAGCAGCTTTCTGTCAGGAGCGGCAGCAGACCGCTGTGGACGAGGCACTGTGGGAGAGGGGGCAGCATAAAGGGCAGCTGCCCCCCGTTGATTTTTTTGGAAGCGAATAGCTGGAATTTATAATGAGCAGCTTAACAGGCCGTGCTTGGATCTCTCCCAGAGGCCACGGAGGAGGAAGGATGGAAGGAGCGGAGCGGGAGGAGGACAGGGAGAGACGGAACATTCGTCACGCTCCTCTTCCACAGACGCCGACAGGCTGATGGGCTGTCAGGCGCCTGAGAAGGAGCCCGAGAGGATTCCATTTCCGCTGGATGAGAACTGGAACAGAGAGGGCCAGCGAGGGGAGGAAGAGACACAGGGACGACACGTCCTCCCGAAGACATGAGGAGAGGACGCAGGAGAGGACCAGAGTGGCGTCGGTCTTGCTCGCTGGGCGCATTAAACACGGCAAAACGGAAGCATAGGGACGACAAAGTCCAAAAAGATGAGCACTACGCACAAAAACGCGCTGGCCGGCGGGCTGTGCCTGGTGCCGACCGTGTCCGGGTCCGACTAGAAAACACTCCGAGGGCTTAAATGAGGTGGTAGAGCCGTGCCAGTCCCAGCGCGTCAC
This sequence comes from Electrophorus electricus, assembly GCF_041902795.1. Lineage (NCBI taxonomy): Eukaryota > Metazoa > Chordata > Actinopteri > Gymnotiformes > Gymnotidae > Electrophorus > Electrophorus electricus. The sequence continues at coordinate 41,675,998 of NC_137497.1, read as the reverse complement.
CACATAGACAACAAAACCCCTGCAAAAATGGAAGACAGGCTGATGGGAGAGCGCGGGGCAGACCAGGCGCTGAAATTGGTCTGGGCTCGACGACGAGCCTGCCATGCGAGTATGCCAGGCATCCCCGCGGAGACGGAAATGTTTGACACACAGAGACGTGTGGCGCCTGCCGCGGCCACGGGGGAGCTCTCGCTGCACACACACACAGGAAACCAATGCCCATAAAGGCAAGAGCAATACCTGTGTCTCTGCACTGGGCTCACAATGCTGCATATCCATTGTGATAAGGGTGTGTAATAACACTCTTACAGTTTCTCACACTATGTTTAGGTGCTCTAGTCACCAGCTGAAGCTCTCCAGTAGGCAATAATATTCCAGTGAGAAAAGAACCACTTATAATCATAAAAAACAACTTCGCTGAGACATTTCTTTTCCCAGTTCGTGTCCCATTTTTTCATCTCTGTTCAATGACTGGTGGCTGGTCTTCACATCGTAACAATATAACGTTAATAATAGCAAATAAGAGTCCATCCACGTGGACGAAGCGGCGTGATTTTTTAATCAATATTGTTCGCTTTGGTGCAAAGAGAATTCACCCATCACCACATCTTAATGCTCCGACTCTGAATAGGAATGAGGCAGTGAGATGCAATTTACCATGGAACCCTTGGTTTTGTGCGAGCGGAGGGTGCGTGGGAGCGATATTTCAGATGCGCGATAGAAACAGGGTGAGTGATTTAAACTGCCAGGCCCCTGCTAGCACTGGAAGCCCTTAGCTTTCACCAAGAAAGCTATACTGACCAAGTAAACAAACCTAATGGTGTGGGGGAAAAAATTCCGATCTCCATGGTTGCATTAATTCCAAACGTCACGGAAGCACATTTGGTGACGTTCTTCCAGTTCTGGAATTTTCCCTGCTGGCGAGGCGCTCCCGAACCGAGCCAGCCGAGAACACACTGGCACACAGCATTAAAAAGTTACGTTAAAGGTGCTATTCATAAAATACAGTGGTGACTCTGCAAACCGATTTGCTAATTAGAAGAAAAACAGCTTAACAGCGGTTCTCCAAGCTTTGCGACTCATCCCGTGAAGCCGGTATAAACACAATGAGCTTTTAACAGAATAGTACATCAGGAAAGGCCAATGAAGCGTTTACATAATGTCAAGCTCCTAGTGCCTCATGCCAGCTTTCAGAGGTGATCGGTGCCTTGTGCATTTTGGGGTGAAGCACTACTTCTAGTCGATACGGGCCCAGGCCACAAATCAATCGGAGGCTAAACCGAGCTCAACAAGGGTCCCATGGAGACGCCCTCCACTGAGGTCCACCTTCTTTTGTGCATCGCGGAAGCCATGAAAAAGAAACAAGTCTGCTTCCTCTGACCATTTAACAAAGTCACTGCAAACTGCGCAAGCACACGGAACCCTGCGATACCCCTATAAGGGATGGGCGGTCTGACGATTTTATATTGTGATCAAAGTGAGTGACATTTGATGTATTCCTTGTAAAACTTGGCCAGTAATAATGTGGTTCCATGCTACGTTCCCAAACCAACAGAATAACTGTCTACCAGATGGAAGTGCTGATTGGCCAAAATTATACCACGCGTCTCTACGAAGGCGAATATCCTTCATGCCCGTCATATTTGAGAAACAATCCAGAAACGGTTATCGCTGACCGACATGTTACAGCAGTCTGAAAAACACGATAAAAACAGCATGCAATGGAGGGGTGACTGAGGTGGTCACATTCTCTCGAGCTGAGGATACAGTGTCATTCAGAGCTGTGAGCAACATGGGATTTACAGGCCATGAGATGCACGGCGTGAGCTGCGAAGTCACAGATATGTTTTTGAACACCACCATACCCCATTTGTACAGGGAATGCGGACAGAGGAGTGCGGCACTAATACAGAACGTCGAATTTCTTGCAACGAGTGACTTATGATCCAGTCGTACATCTGAGCCAAACCGGAATGGGAACATCCGTTTTATTGACACTGCAATCTAAAGAGTACGTGTCTTCAAACAAACTACTCACACACTGGGGAGTTAACTGGCCATGACCTGAAGGAAGCAATAGAGGACTAGGGTGTCGGTGAAGGCCACACAGCCTGCATGGAGAACAGACCGAGGTGCAAATATGCTGAAGGCCTTGCAACTCGGCAACTGGACTCACCCGCCATGACTTGGGCACAGGCTGCATCTAGCTGTAGATAAAGAACACAAACTAGCCTTAAGCTACATAGGGGGAAAAAATACTACTAAAAGTAGTAATAATATATGAATAGCAATTAGTAATAACAGCAGTAATAAGAGTAACTAATAATACACATTCCTAGGCAAAAAATCTGGACTCAAGCCAAACTTAAGGTTAAATGGTCCCAGCAACAAATCTTTGAAAAAACCCCAAATGTTACCATTTGCTCATTACTGCAGTGAACAGCTGGAGTCAAAAGGTGGAAACAAAGAAATTCACTTCTATAGTCTTCTAGTACACAAAGAAACAATGGGAAAAAAATCATTAATTAAAAAACTAATACCAAGTTACAAAAAAAGTACATGAGAACATGAGGGCCCACTGGCTGAAGTAGATCACCTGCGTTGGCTTTATGTTTATAAGACAAAATAATTGGTTTGTTTTTATATTAATGTATTTATATTTTTCTAATTATAAATCCAGTAACTCTCACTAAAAAGTCTAAGGGGGTGTGACTGCTTCCACCAGCGAAGCTGCATCAGCCCCAGGACACGCACTGGGTCCAGCCATGATAACTGTGCCTCACTATGGGGACCAGAGTCAATGACTGAAAGTGCTTCAACAGACATTATGCAGGTCTCGATGGGAAAGCAAGACATCTTGTGCCAACACGATACAAGGTATTGATGTTCTGGAGTCGGCGAAGGCCGCCCTCAGTCCACTGACAGATTTCACAAATATACTTGTTGGGTGGTGACTGTACGAGTGCTCTGTGTTTAATGCTGGTGTTTCATCTCCCTAAAATGAATATCTTTAGGTGTGGATGCTGAGGCCTCCGAGCGAAAGACGGTAAAACTGACCCGTCATCCTGGTACGTCGGTGAAAAATACAGCGACCCGACAACAGGGGACATGCTGGACATGACGTCCCTGCCTGACCCAAGGTTTAACCAGCACTATGGTGTTGAAGGGGAGACAAAGAAAGGAGAATGTCTCGAGCTGTCTGAGATGGGAGGGCTTCTGTCAGCACCCACAGCAATAGCACAACCAGCACAGAACCTGTGGGGCCAAAAAATAAATAAAAAATTCTCTCCACTCCTGAAAGAGTGAACTGAGGCAGAACAAATATCATACCCCCTCGTTACCTGAACTTGACAGGAAGTTGGATCGCTTGGAATAGAATCATTCCATGGGTTGGATGCCTGGCAAAAAAAAAAAAAAAAAAGTTCCTTTGTCTCCCAGCAACCGGTGCACCATTATAGAGTACTCAGCACTGGTGGCAATATTGTCACATGCCAAAGGGCTACTTTGAAACCCCATAAAGTGGGTCAATTGTGTTATTTATTGACTGCTGGCTGCATGTGTGTTTCAGATTTAAAATTAGGGATACTCCAATCAATCAGCTGCCAGTCAGTCATTATTAGCTGCTATTCATGCTAGATTGATTGGAGCCCTCTACAAAGGCCGGTCAGAAGAGCAGATTACATGCTGCAAAATGCGAGACATATTCCTCCGTCTGTGGCAAATGGCTTCCCTGCTCCAGCACCAGTCTACAAGGTGTCCAAAAAAAAAGACCAATTCACTATATGTAGGGTGTGGCTGGGATTAAATAGTATTAATATTTATTTAATAGCCATCAGACATTTGAGAATGAGTCACGTCAAAGAATAAGGCGTGTATGAAAAGCAAGCCAAGGCAAAGTCAGTAAAGCGAGTTAACACTTTAGCGATGTGGTCTTCCGTCACTCGGCTGTCAGGGAGACGTTTAAGTGGCAGGAATCCCACAGCAGTGAAGGGAAGTCGTCACAGGAAACAGCAGCCAAGATGACGGAATTCACTGCCCTTGAGCCACAGCTCCTGTCTGTAGCGGAAAACTAAAGGACGGCATATTGCCTACTTGGATCCACGCCGTCTTATTTCCGGGGGCATAAATGTTTCATATACGTATGCCTGCTACAGTTATACCAAACAGTGTAGTTTTACAACTAGTTCAAGTACATGTGTCCCATGTCCCTGTTTAGCGGCACTTTATTGATCAAATCTTCAAAACATAGGGTTCCAATACTGGGAAAGCCCGAGAGGAAAGGTAAACAAACAGTCCTTAGGGATGACGCCAAGAACATGGAAAAGGCCACGAAGGCTATGGATTGTGCCCAGCCGACCGTATCTGGCTCCCTCCAGCTGCAGGGAGGCTGATTAAGATGGCTGCCAAACATTGCTTATTAAACCACAGCCACAGCCTACAAAAATGGCGGCAGCACGATGTAGCTGCGAGGAGGAACATATACGCTAGTGTCTTCTCCAACTATCTGCTTACGCTGCCAACAGCCTCCGCCATTCCCAGGTACTGGGAGAAATCAATCAAAAAAAATGTGCTCACATCACTCGAAGAGCTGACGCAACAGACGAGCTCATCAATGGCATGGGCTGCTGATGGACGGTATAAGATCAGACCTTGTGACGGGAACAGTTCAGAGGACGGTACCACAAGCTGGTTCCTTGCATGCGGAATTACTGGACGAAGTTGTGGGACACGGGAGTGGCGACACCTGCAACCAAACTGCGTCGCGCAGGACTTTCTCCCTGTCAGAGCAACTCGTCATACAGAGAGGACGGTCGCTTGCTTCCTGGCAGAGCAATAAAAGTGGCTCCCCCGCACTCTCAGGAGCGGTACAAGTCTGCCTCAGCACACCACGCACAAGTGCAGATAGCGAGCGACTTTTCAGCACAGTGGCAACTGTTGTAGATGAGGAGAGGAACAGACTTCCAAAAACGCAGAGATGTCTAGATTTATTAAGAAAAACTTGCCGTCAATGCTTAAGAAGTAGGCTGAGCCAAAGAATGGCAGCCACGGCCGATGGTAAAAATGGGTCAATGTTGAGGAATGCGTTATTCTTTACAATTTAGCTATAGCCCTACTTTGTTGCCATTTTACATGATCTAAATTAGTAGTAGGCTGAAATTTAGAAATGCCCTGCATTTTCTTACATCCACTGGAATTAATTATTGCCTTATATAGACTATAATACTTTCTTATACTTTGAAACATGGTCCATAGTGTTGAGCACATTCATCTTTTATACCATAGAAAAGCAAAAATATTTGACAAACTTTAGCTTTTTAGGATTGGCTATTATATGGGTTTCAGTTTTTCATAATCTATATGACCTAAACAAGAGAGTGGGACGTGTTACATGTTTCTATATACACTGCCTGGCCAAAAAAGGTCACCACCTGGATTTAACTAAGCAAATAGGTAAGAGCATCCCATTGGATAATTACTGCATGGGTGATTATGTTTCATCTGACAACAAGTTATTTAACCATAACTGATGCCGTGAGTAGCTTCTCATTTGTTAAACAATCATGCCGAAAGATATCCTGTGGTCGTGGAAAAGATGTTCATGTGTTTCAGAAGGGTTAAATTGGCAGGCATCAAGCAAAGAAAACAAATCTAAGGAAATTGTTGAAACTACTAAAATCGGGTTAAGAACTGTCCAACGCATTATTAAAAAGTGGAAGGACAGTGGGGAAGCCATCTTCGAGGAAGGAAAGTGGTCAAAAAAAAATCTTGAATGATCATGATCGGCGATCACGTAAACGTGTGGTGAAATCAAATCATAGAAAAACAACAGTAGAACTCAGGGATATGTTTAATAGTGAAAGTAAGCGTATTTCCACACGCACAATGCGAAGGGAACTCAAGGGACTGGGACTAAACAGCTGCGTAGCCTTAAGAAAACCACTCGTCAGTGAGGCTAACCGGCAAAAACGGCTTCAATTTGCTAGAGAACATAAAGATTCAAGTCTGGAGCAATGGAAGAAGGTCATGTGGTTTGATGAGTCCAGATGTACCCCTGTTCTAGACTGATGGGCACACCAGGGTAAGAAGAGAGGTGGCAGAAGGGATGCACGCATCATGCCTAGTACCTACTGTACTAGCCTGTGGGGGCAGTGCTATGATATGGGGTTGCTGCAATTGGTCAGGTCTAGGTTCAGCAACGTTATGTGCCCAAAGAATGAGGTCAGCTGACTACCTGAATATACCCAACCATCAGGTTATTCCATCAATGGATTTTTTCTTCCCTGATGGCACGGGCATATTCCAAGATGACAATGCCAGGATTCATCTGGCTCAAATTGTGAAAGAGTGGTTCAGGGTGAAAGAGTGGTTCATTTTCACACATAGATTGGCCACCACAGAGTCCAGACTTAAATCCCATTGAGAATCTTTGGGATGTGCTGGAGAAGACGTTACGCAGTAGTCCAAATCTCCCATCATCAATACAAGATCTTGGGGAAAAACTAATGCAACTCTGGACAGAAATAAATGTTGTGACATTGCAGAAGCTTGTGGAAACGATGCCACAGCGAATGTGTGCCGTAATCAAAGCTAAAGGCAGTCCAACGAAAGAGTGAGACCTTTTTTTGGCCAGGCAGTGTATAATTTTAGGACTTATGTAATACAGTGAACATTTGTAGACTTAAGTAGAATAAAATATGTATTTGTAGTTCAGACTATAGAGTACTGTAAAGCATAAGTGCACAAGGAATTAATTTTACCGTACTGTTCAGAAATCACCTATCTTTTTCAAAACTGTATCCGATTACATAACCATTTTGCAATTATTCAACTGTATGCGAGTGCCATAAACAAACTTGCACTCTATAACTTCAACATTTATTTACCCGGTTTAGATAGAGTTGGTTAACATCATTGGCTGATATTAGCGAGTGGCTTTCATTTTAAAACAGGGTCCTTAGGAAGTAGAAATCAGGACGAGGACACAAAACAGCACCACACTGGTGTACGGCCTCAAAAATCCTGACTGGAGCATCCTCAGGGGAGGATTTGGCATTTCTGAGGCCCCAAGCAAAGTTGTGTCTGACATTCTTATTTTTTTTACTGCAAAATATAACAACATTTACCTACCTTGTAGAAGCTTCACCCATCTTACAGCAGTCACAACTGAACAGTTTTTCTTCTTTGGGCATCGCTAGGTGACAAGTGTTTCGCGTTCAAGAGCCCTGATTAGCTAGGTAGCATGTTATGGCATCTTTGGTGTTTAACAATAAAAGAAGGAATTTTTTTCCCCCATTTTTTCAGCCAACCACTTGGAGCCAACAGGGGGCCCCCTGGTCTCTGGGGCCCTATGCGTTTGTGTGGTGTGCATATTGGTAAAAACTACCACTGAGCATGCAAAAAAGTTCAACTCCGGTTATAAGGACCAATTTGTAACATCTTTAATGCAGAACTGCATTTTAAATGGTTCAAATAAATCCATAAGCTGGTTCAAGTCTAAATACATGAAACAGTACGTTTCATAATTGTAATGAAAATTTGCATAACTTTTCATGATGGATGGCTGGAAGAAGCATGTGCTTGCCTTCACCTCCCTGGTTTGATGGCATCGTGTGATGGGAGAGAATTAGTGAGCTAGTGGGTGGAATAGAAGAGGACCAACACTGTGAATAAACCTGCAGGGGGAGGAATCGTGTGATATGATCAATAACGTAAGGTAAGATAATGAGGTAAGATTGCCCAACTCATAATCCCCACCATAGGCCAATTTATCCATTTGATATTCCCGCAACGAGGGGGTTTGTACCAAACGAGCACACAAATCAGAGACTGCAGGCTCTTGCGTTCCAGCAACACTGAAGCTCAGGAATTTCCATTGAGCCGGCGCAATTTAAAGGCTTTTGCGAGCAACATGCAGCTGGGGCAGAAACCCAAGCCACCCCACATTACTTGCACTACGGAATGGTGCCCTGGGTAGAACATTCAGCTCATGATATACTGGACTCCACAGTCATGCCCCGAGCACAAAAAAAAAAAAAGAGTGGGAGGCAGGAAAGTCATTAAAACCTGGACGAGCGGTGACATTTGATTGGTCACTGAACACGCGTCAGAGTGCTTTTATTTTACTGAAACACTGCATCAGGGCTGCCCAGGAACTCTGCATGGAAGGACACAGGTAACAAGGGCTTGTGACAAATGATTCAGAGCAACCCCCCCCCCCCCCCAACAATGTTACGCAATTTCTTGCCGCAAAGCCAAGCGTACGCTTGCGCTGGGCCGGGCGGGTAGGCTCCAGAGACGGGAGAGTGGATACTGGCACCCGGAGCTGCGTGCCATTACATGCTTGAGTTGTGAGGTCATTTGTGAAGGCTGTTTGACACATGATGGTAATCTTACATGGATTTGGGAGGGTGATGGATAGACAGTCATCGGCTGGCGTCATGATTCAGACGCACATCCCATTTCATCACACAACGACTTCCACACACAGATTAGCAGTCTCTCTCACACACACACACACACACACACAAACTGTGTGCAGTGCGAAATGTCAAATGTAAATGGCCATGGTTTTTCACCAGTAAAACACTGGTGTTAAGATTTACTGCTAAATGTCCAAGGTATATTCTTTGGTTTCTATTACTTGGCAACCCACTGCCATCACTCTCACTCACAGAGAGAGAGAGAGAGAGAGAGAGAGAGAGAGAGAGAAAAAATCATCCTTCCTGTTGTGAATATTCTAGTATAGCACCACGGGATGTAGCCCGACAAACGCTGATATTCTTGTCCATGGGCATAATGACAGACAGCGCCTCAAACCAAAGCTACTCAGCCACGCAGACCCGCCTGAGCCACAGCTCCAAATTACACATATTTCACGGCACCCAAAACACAATCAATATTAAACAACACCATCAAAGGCATGACACCCTGATTAGGCTCTGGTATAATTGTATTCATTCAGGTGGATCCGAAGTCAAATCTCTGTGGGAGGGGGGAATAACATCTCAAGCTTGACTTCCAGCAGAGCGTGCCAGGCAGAGAGGCGACCGCCATGCCAAAAGACAATGCCACGGTGTCGGACAATCCTGGTTATGAGAACCGAAATTACATTAACCATGCGCCCATCCCCACAGCCTCCAGAAACACAATCCTCTAATTTCAGCCAGACTGCGTGGCTTGCATGATTTCATCACTCCATGGGGCAGAAGCTCTCGTTCTACCGAATGATTGGTGGCAAAAATCATCTCCACTGACCGCTGCAGGTGTCTTAAAATCAGGCCTCCGTTCCCCACAGAACATAGCAGCTTCAGTTTGGCCATCCATTACGTTGCCTCCATCAGATCGATGGCTTTGCCTCCTTCAGACCCCCTGTCCTTCGCAGCCAGGCAACAGAAGCCATGCTTTCCCACCACAGGTAAGGTCCAATTAACCAGAAGCATGAAGATGCGCCAACACATTTTTTTATTTTATTTTTTTAACAATCAAGGCTGAAACGACCTCATTACCTCCAAGTCAGGGACTTCCAGTCCTGCCCCCAAAAGAACACTGAGGACAGACTCGATGGCTTTAATAAGCAACGATGATGAGGTAAAACCTGGAGCTGAGTGCACAAGATATGCAGGGTTTTACAGCGCCACAGGGCGAGCTGACACCAGGGTTAAACCGAACGCTGGAGGCTTTCAGCAGAACACAGAAGAGCTGCTCAATAGATTTTATTTGTTAATCGTTATTGCAATATTAGCAACTGCAGCACTGATATTGCCCAAGCCAACGAGGCCTCCGAGACACTCGTCTGGCTCTCGCCCGCCCCGACTCTACCATGCCACGCGAAACCCGCACCTCTGGACTAGGCCGGAAGGCTGAAATGTTGCCCGCTATGGTGAAAAGAAACTGAAAAGGCACTGGCAGTAGGTTACTCCTTACAGTGGACTTCATGTCTGTGTTGAAGTGAAAAGAGGCCATCGCTGCTTATGTAAACGATTCATTTGCATTTCCAGGAAACGTTGTATGAGTAATTCAGTGTAGACCATCAATAAATCTGCATCGCTGCATGAGGCAAGACTGCATTTACCCTGATAAACATCAACACGTGAAAACACTGAGCAGGGATCACAATAACAATCAGAACAAGACTAGGATTGATCATTAAATCCAATTCACGTTTCTTTGCCTGTGGCGTGCGTGGAATAATTCGCCTTAGTATGCCTGCTCCATTCACAACAGTACGCTGAACGAGATGAAGCACAGACATTCGCCACACCAAGGCGGAGGATACATAAAGTAGTCCACGTTTTACTCCATTTCAGTTGATTTCTATACACGGTCCATTAAGCCTGCCGAGCACTGCAAAAACATCCAGCGCATTCATTCCGGCGTACAGTTTTGGAAAAGCACGATAGAAGTAGTTCAATAGACCCATAGGAATTCTATGGCTAGTGGCATTCTAAAAAGAAGAAGCGCTCAGGCAGGACACCCGATCCAAGTGGCTTCCTTTGGGACAGGAAACCGTGTGGAGGCCCACCACCGGTAGACCTGAGAGCTTTTCCATATCGCCAGCTACTATTACAGAAACTATGCCGTGATACACAGTGGAACTGCCGGAAGGCAAATTTCAGCAACATCGATATCTGGAGTTTGATACGAAATTATAAACGATGGTCCTTTGCTGGGACGCGCTAGTTTGTAGTACATTCTGGTTTGCTGCATCTGCACTTGTGGGAGAGGTCGCCTTGATGACAGCCTGATAAACAAGGGTGGATCCTTGTTTAGGGTGGGGGGGCCTCGCAAAGAACGCGGTCGCTGAGAGCGGTGGCGGTGCGAGATATCCCCAAGCCGAGGGCTTCCCAGATGGGTCCGATCTGGGCCCGTTTGTGGTTTGGATGAAATCCGGGGACATTTGTTTGTTTTACAGGCAGCGCTGAGAATCGCGGCCCACCAGGGGAGGCGGGCTGATTACTGCCTGTTCCTGTTCCTGTCTCTCTCCGGACCACCAATGCTTTTGTTTACGGAGCTGAGGGGACATTATGGCTCAGCAGTGTTACCGTGGTCTTCCAACGTACTGCTAAAATTATGCCATCACTCTCAATATTTATTCTATAAAGAAATGCACTTAAAATGTACTGGAAGCTACATGGTCATACGACGTTGTAGCGGTTTAAATAGAAAACGCTATATTTTCAGGTCAGTCTGCACATCGTTCTGGTGATGTTAGCATATGATAGATAGAGAGATAGATAGAGAGAAGACATTAGTCATGCTGCTTCAGGAAATACAGAAAAAACAAAAGTTGAATGGAAGTTCTGTCCATCTCTGGGAGAACTCTCACACGGAACTTCCTGACCTGCAGACCATCTACTACAAGCGGTGCCAGACCAAGGCCAGGAGAATTGTGAAGGACCCCACCCATCCCAACAATAGACTCTTCTCTCTGTTGAGGTCAGGGAGGCGCTTTCGCTCCCTGAAGACCAAGAGAGAGAGGCTGAAGAGGAGCTTCTTCCCACAGGCCATTCGAGCCCTGAATCAGGGAAACTGATCAACTGTGGGGACCACCACCACCATGCAACATAACTGTATATCTGTACATCTGTATATATATATTTATATTCAATTACCTTGTTACACAACAACTGTAGATATGTTATTATACAAAATGGATCTGTACATTCTGGAGATTGTGTACATGTATACCCAACCATATACATTGTACATTGTGTATATAATCATAATATACATATATTGTACATACATTGTTAATATATTTTGTACATACATAGAATATATATTTAGCTTGCATATATATATATATTTCACATATAGAGAAAATCTATATTTCTCTATGCACCCCTGTTTTCTTTCCTCAGTTTGGACAGAGCACTCCCCACCATTTCACTGCGAATTATACTGTGTATGACTATGTATGTGACGAATAAACCAAACTTGAACTTGAGAAAGCCTGTATTACCACAGCCGACATAGCTCAGTAAATAACCTGAAAAGCAAGCCTCGTTAATCGCCTTCTCTAGAGAGAGAGAGAACAATCCCATAAACCACTGTCAGCAAGGGCTGTGCCATTAATGGAAGATCAATTGTTGTCACAACTTTGGCCACAATTAACACAAGGCATCAATTAACGCATGCAGCCATGTGCATTGCAGCATTCCGTGTACGGATAGATCATACCGGTGGTAACTACGCTAATCTGATCATCGTAATTAATAATTACCGCCACAGTATGCCGCACAATAAGAGCGTGCATTTTTCGTTAATTGCGCGAGCCTGCCTGCTGCAGGAGGGGTGTGAGGCTCCCTCATTGTGGATTCAGTAGTCTAGACATCAGTGTGAAAGCGGCACGCAGAATAAGACTAGGAAGGAGGTATGGGTAATCGCTCAAAAAGAGAGAGCGAGAGAGAGAGAGCGAGCAAGAGAGTGCGTGCGAAAGAGAGGACAGAATGAGACTCCCTCTAAAGAGAAGGAAATCTCACATGAACAGCAGAAGCAGTGCTGGAGCAACATAGACTCTGAGAGAGGAGGAGCAAGAGAGAAATTAAGGGTGAGCTAGCATGCTACACTGCATGAGCTATGTATTGACCATACGGGGCTGATTTTGTGGGTTGCTGACCCATTAGTGCTCATGATATTCTGCCTTACATGCCACAGTGTTGCGCGCCCCCTTCCCGGATTCCCATTCCATCTCTGCATCCACCCACCTCACAGTGGCAACGAAGGGTGTCAGGGACACAGGCTTCTCTTAACTAAGATTAATTGCAGCTAATATGCAGTGTGCCTGCTGGAACAAGGCGAACCACAGATCCCATTATGTAGCTGCTGCTAGCTGGGGGGCTCGGAGCCTTGGGGGGTGGGTCTGAGTGAGCCCGTTCGGCCGCTTGATGGCCGTATGAGAAGTGAGTGCCGGATAGGCTGTTCCCGCCACACATACATCAGTCAAGAGGAGGTGTGTGTGTGTGTGTGTGTGTGCGCGCGCGCGCGTCAACAGCAGTCCATCAGCTTTTTCCCCAGTTTTCTTTCCTCTCATGGCTGGTGAGGAAGGAAACAGACAGTAGAGAGGCAGGAGAGAGAGAGAAGAATTGTTCTCCCTGCCAACGCTGCCCCCAGCGCGCATCTGCAAATGGTGGATGATTCCATATTTCACACTCATTCGGGAGAGCGCACCCCTGGTGAATCTCTAATGACATGTAGGATTTTGAGTGCGGTGGCAGGAAAATTCAATAGGATTTATGGTGGCACAACACCAGAATGACAAAGACGTCACATGCGTGCGTGCGCGCCGCTGTCCGAGGCGAGGGGCTTCTGGGGGCAGGGTTACGTGGATGCCTGTGCCAAGGGCCTCCGGTGGCTACGCCTTCGCTCATCACCCGGTGCTGCGACCGTGAAGCCCCTCCTTCCGTTTTCATCCACTGCCTCGCCCTTCGACGGGTCCCGCTCACAACAACAGTCGGCGCTCAAACGCAGGTACGTCAAAGGATGACGGAGGCGGCGTGCGTGAGCCCGGCCCGGCTCAACAGCTCAGTCTCCCAGGACGAGGCATGAAGATCAAACAAGCTCCTTCTTTGCAGCGCGACCGTTTTCAGCATCGTCTCCTGTACTTCTAGCTGCTTCTAGGCAACATCACAACAGCTGCTGTCCTCCTGTCTGTTTATCCCCCCAAAACAGCTGATTTCTCAAGAAAAGCTGTAGGCTTTAATGAACGACTCACAATCAATTTGGAGAAACAGGAATGACTTTGCTAGGTGACAGAAGCCAAGGCTGTTCAGAAAGAAATCTCCTGCTTCATCGAAAAACAGAGCTCATAAAAAGGCCCGACAGATGCCAGATGAAAGGTACTGACGCGTTTGAGGCTACGCCTGGAGTTTTCAAGTACTCACGTTTACTCCAGTTTACTTCCAAGTACTCCGTGTTCAAACATAGTATTCGTGTCTTGATTTGGGAAGCCATTCTTCCGCTCCTAGAACAGACTTGGAGAGTGCACCGCTGCGCATTCCGAACGGAGAGGGCTTAAGCCCTTTAATTTTCACAGTTGTTTGTACATGAACACGCGAGCCGGCACGTAAGCCATTTCCATCTCTCCATAACGGCGAGCTGTTTGTTGGTTCTTTTTGAAGAGAAAAGCTACTGTACTTTCCAGGTGTGTCTAATTGCGGGGGAGCGGTTAGACAAAGTGGCAATCTGCCATCTCCTCACCAACAAACTCTCCCCCTTTAATACCATGGCTTCCAGAGAGACCCTATTTTCACCGTGCTCCAGTATACCCGAGTGGGCTAATCACAAAACTTAATTACCCCAGATCTACAGTGAGTACATCTGTCCCACATCTTCAAATGCATCAGTGATGAAGGCGTTCTGAATGCCTCGCTGTTCAACGCTGGCCTAGCTCAGGAGAAATGACTGGAAAAAGGGTAGCCTATGAGGGCCAACGCACCGGCACCTCTGCGGGGCACGGACCAACGGGCGGCACGCGAGGCCATGCGCATTTCACCAATGCTGGAAACACGGAGAAAGAAGCAATGGGGTTTGGTAGCGTTACAATCGCCGCACCACACCAAGCAAAAGTCCCGCGGTTTTCACTCGGCTGCCAATTTCCAGATTTTCTGCCTTGACCTTTCAGACCATCAGCTAAGACCTTCTGAAACCTGGGGTTACGTACTCATCCACAACTGGTGGCCGAGTCAGGACTCCTCCCAGAGTGTCCAGGGACCCCTTTCTCGGGCCTCCATGCTTCATTCCCGTAAGGAGCACTAGTAGCTGCAGTTGGTAGGCTTTTGTCTCATCACCCAGGACCTTTTGATTAATCACAGCATCAGCAGCGAGGAGAAGGATACAAGGCAATCTGCTAAAACCTTGGATAGGACGTATTCCGTGGAGGCATCGAGGGCCATTAATAAATCAAGGTTGTTAAATGCGAGAGACTGGCTAAGAGCCAGGGCCCAGGTGCAAGCCTGAGGCTGGATCCCTGCTCCCGTCAATCTGGCTTTACGAACTCCTTGCTGAGGGGTGTGGGAGGAGCCTGGCAGCCTGTGGGAGGAGCCTGGTGGCATGTGGGAGGATCCCAGCGGTGTGTGGGTCCTGACACTGTTCCCAGGTCACCGCTTACTCTCAATTACACATCTCTTGAATCCCAGCGACACTCTGGGTAATATCGACAACCCGCTACCCTCTAATGTCAGCTCTGTACTGGGCAATTAAAATGAGAAAGCCTTCAGCCCTGACTTGCATCTTAACCACACCTGGGAACGAGAGCATAAAGGAAGTTGGATTCACTGCGGATGGGGGAACAAGGGAGACACGGGAGAAGAGGGGGTGGGGGGTCTGCACCGTCACCCTAATCTCAGAGCACACTGCACACGGTTGGAAGCCTCCGTTCTCATAGGCTACGCCTAAGCAATAAGCTGCACTCACCAGGGAGACTCGCTCACATACCATTTTGCTCACCTGACACGCGATGACCCACGACCCACAACCCCAATCACTGAGCTAAGCTGCAGGCGCTCCCAGGAATCCTGATTCGGGGCGGGGGTCCACGACCGGGCTAACACGTTCACAGAAGCTCCGCGGCAGATTGCCCATTTAGCACGTCCATTGCGAGCTCTAGGACTGGGATGAGCTCCTCTGTAATAAATCCCAGATCAGGCTATAACGCCCCGCGCCTCCCGTCCTCCTGCTCAGCTCACCAACCCGCCTGCCTGGCCTCCATGTTGAGGCGCGGAGGGCGGAAACGAAGGCGCAACACTGCCACCTACTGAGAGCGGGAGAGAAAAACATCCGGCGGCAGGAGGACGGGAAAGGAAGAAACAGCAGGCGAGGGAGGCAACTCCCTTACGCCAGGCAGCACGGCACGCAGCACGGCGCAATACGGAGATCCCCACGTACCTTCGCACCTGCCAAGACGTATAGGAAGTGAAGAATGACAGCCGATCCGTGCGAGCTTCCTGGGAACGACGGGCCGTCTGTCACACTAGACAACTGGCTCAGCAGAAAGAAGTCAGCGAGACTGAGTTTAAGAATGACGGAGCTCAGAAAAAAAGTACACAGCCACACCGCAGCCTGGTAGGACTTCACAAAAAAAAAAAGCGGCACGACTTCAGAGAGAGCGTCAGATCTCGGCTTACAGTCAGCAGGGGAAGCGCGCAGAGCTGGAACACAACGGGACGCGGTTCTGCCAGTGGATGCACGCGCACGCCAGACGGCAGTTTTTAGGACGCTGGATATTGCTCCGTCGAACAGGCTGATGAATGGCGATGTCCTGTTAACAGAATCGCTTAATGAGCCCAAAGGGCACGCCGAGTCTTTAGGCACAGAGAACAGGAACGCTTACACTTTCCAATTGGAAAAATAGATTTTGAAGTACACGTCTGCATTCAGGCAGATATGGCCATGCACAGCAGCCAACGAGTGTATAAATTGCTCCACTGGTTTAAACAACAAAACAGGCCATTACTCCCAGATTTATCCCAGGAATGCTGCGAGCAAACACCCATCCCTGGACCCCCCGTCCCTGGCTTGGCCTCTCGCACGGGCCACACGCTTCGCTCTGCTGCTCGTTAGCGGGGCCGTCCTGCTTTGGGCCACCCGAGCGCTAACGAGAAGCCTGGATCAGTGAGGTCGCCCACTGCTGTCCGAAGGCCGAGGCCGGAGGGCCACTGCGGGCCACACGCCAGCCCGACAGAAGGCCGGGAGCTGATCACAGCAGCCACCGAAGAGGACCGGCGCCTCATGCTAATAATCCGCCCCGCTCGCCGCGGACGAGAGCCCGTCTGGGTTTGCTTGAACGGAAACCGCACCGCGTGCCGGGTCTGTTTCTATCCTGCACAATGATTCCAGCGATAATGGTTTCGTACGAGGCGTGCATATCCATGCTGGGAAAGCTTTGCTTGAAAACAAGACCCTGAGCTCTGGGAGACTTACCTGCTTCAACAAAAAGGTTAAAGGAGCAATTAACGTTGACATTTCGAGCTTTAACGAGGTGGCCCCGGCGCGAGCGCCGTGAGGACAGCATCGGGCCGGCAGCGGGGCTCCGCCCTTACCTTCGTCAAAGTCGGCGTCGTCCTCCGTGTGCTGGGGGAAGGGGAAGCAGTTGGTGATCTCCAGCCGGTCGTCCACCACCAGACCGAGCAGGACACCCTGCACCACCTCACTGCCCTGGCCCTCCTCCTGGTAGTGCTTGATGATCTTCAGCACCACCTGCGCACAAACACACACACACGTGAGAAGAGGGTATCGGCAGGTGTGCAGGTGCGCATGTGTTGGGCAACATCCCAGAAGCATTTAAAAAGAAAGGGTGTAGGATCAGAGAGGCAACACACTGAGAAAGTCAGCAAACGAGAATGCAAACGCTCAAGACAACGGTCTCGCCCGTTTTGTACACCGACTAACGGCCAAGATCCCACTGAAGCAGCGGTTCCGACGCGTGCTCCAACCTCGCAGGGTGGCACTTCGCTCTGTGCTTGGAGCTACATTTTATGTCTTCAGACACAGAGTAGCGTGGCTTCAGCTACGTTTTTATACGTCTCTCCTGACCCGAGCGGGGACGATATACGGAGAGAAATAAACCGCAAAGCAACTCGAGGTTTTTCGGATGACGAGACCAAAACAACAGAAGACATACGCTTTGAAGCCGAAACGCTACTCTTTTGCTGATACAGGGCTATATGGGGTCAATAAACTTTCTTAAAAGTTAGGCTTGCTGTTAAAAAGGCATCTTATTCACAGCATGACGCAGGTGACATGCTGATTAACCATGCTGATACGGGTTTAATATGCAGCACAGCCCTGGCGAATGCTACAAGCACACGCTGCCACGCACTTCAGCGTTCCCCAAGCCTGCGCTTAAGAGCGTTAGAGCTGTGATGAATGTGGATATTGGTGCCTCGCATTCCCACGGACACTCAATTCACAGCCTTCGGAAGGCCGGACGCTAATGGTTCCCCACAGTGGGGGCAACGGGGCCATTCCGTTGCACCAGGTGCACAAACAACCAAGCAAACAGTGATTAAAGACAAACAGGCCTGGCGCTGACGGGCAGATCACAGCGTGGCACGCAGCTGGAGCACAGCATCACCCAGTGTGAGAAGCCATTTCAATATGCCACTTTAAGCGCTTGATTTAGGGCCCGGAGCACGCGAGCTGAGGGGGTGGGGGGTGGGGGTGGGGGTGGACAGCCTCCCTGCCAGAACGGCCGCGCTTTCATGAAGGACAGTAGGTCACGACCGCGAGGTACAACAAAAAGCAGCACGGCCCAAGCCCCCGGGAGGAAAGGTCGCCTTCAACGCCCGCCGATTTCCCCCCACAACCCAGCCACGAACCTTAAGGTCAGAGGAGGGACGAGACAGAAGCCCAGTGCGCGTGGCCCACGGTCCCGCCGGGCTTATCGGCCCAGCAGAAGAACCACGCCGCGGGGACGCGGTAAGGGAACTCTGTCTGCCGGATCCTTTCAACCTCAGGTCAAGCGCCTGCTGTCCAGAATTAAATGGACGGCACAGCAGGGTCATGTGGGAGCGAATATCGCGCCTCAGGGCACCGCTGAGCACCACGGTCACCGTGGCCAACCAAAGTACCGGTCTGGGACCAGGTTACAAAACGTGCGCAAATGAAAGGAAGCTGAATTAAAGGAAATTAAAAGAAGAACCAATTTCCTATGGACGAGAAGCGACCGGTCATTTGCAAGCTGGCCTTTTTCTGCGCTCAGGACCGGTCTTCTGTGCTGGGTTGTGCCATTCCATTGTGCTGTTCAATTTTTTCAGTGCCTGTTTTCTGATCTTTTTCCCCCTTTCTTCCTGTGCCCCTTGTCTGGTCTTGTTTCAAATATTCGGGCGACTTGACAGACTGTCTTGTCCTCTTCTGCATACAATTTGTCTGTGTCAACAGCACACAGGACACACTTTCCATTTTCTCTCAATTTAGAAATAGCCAACTCCAAGCAGTTGCCATAGCCACTTGGTCCGCATATCAGACATTCGGCAGTAGCACCTGTATCTCTGTTACGACCGACTTTCAGAGTGTATATGGTTGTGGTGCATCTGGTCGGATGCTCACGCCACAATCAAAGAGGAGACAGGGACTCCCAGTTTTTTACTCATCTCTGCAACCACTAGGTTCGCTAGAATGAGGATGCCCGCTTTGTATCCACCTTGCTGAATTCCATCCATCTTGGCAACGTATCCAGCCGGAAAACGATGCCAGCTGGTCCTTTTCCCCCCCTAAACGATGCACATACACTGTCAGCAATTCACGCGATCAACATCTACCCATCGCAAGACAGACCTGGACACCGAGTTATACAATTTTACATGCACTATATAAGCTTCACAAGACTTGGGATAAAAATCCACAGGGGGGGTCGGGTTTCAAGGTCACACATGCACTCCATAATCACACCTCCAACCAAACGAGGGCGTGAACTATGTCTGACTTCTGCCTCGATCTCCTGCCATCTAGCTGGAGAACAGCAACGGGACACTTATTGATGGCACACTGGTGCCCGGGGCTCTGCTCCACCACGACCACTGCCAGTCTTGCCCGGACTCAGTTAATGAACCGAGGAAACACCGGCGGGTCCGTCGCAGAGGTGAGTGGCCCTCAATTTGTCCTCCACGACGCTTCATCGGTTGCTGGCACGAAGCGATTGGGCGTCAATACATTCGGGGACCCACGCTGTGTCAACAGCTAGGAGTGATGCAATGTGGAGAAACTGCTGCACCCCAAATAGAGACAGGGAAGTTATTTATTTACCTCATTCTCCAGATTCCCATTCAGTCCACGCTGCTAGTCTCCTTATATAGGCCACACAAAGTAAAGTAACGTTACGTGCCAAGTCGCCTAAGATACAAAATCCTGACACACAAAAAGGCCAGAATTCGATTATAAATAAAAGAATCTATGTTCTTCATGACACTATTCACCTTTTTAATAACAGATCCTCCTTAATGTAGCACAACATTTTAGATTTGGGATGCGGAACACGGAAAGTTGAAAGACGTTCTTAAGCATCGTGGATGTTTTAAAATGTACCCACCAACGGCTATTTGCATTAAGGCCAGAGTACTCCTGTACTCTGATGCAATTCTGCCCCCTCATGGCAAGTAGAGAACTGTAGGGAAGGCTTTTTAGAGGTGTCCTTTTACTGATACGTTTAATAAGCCAAGAATCCAGAGTTAAAGTCTCTAATTTGAGAACAAAACTTAATAGCATAAGGGTTACAACTAAAATTTCAGAAAGACATCTGGGCTAACTGCTAGAATCATAAGCCGACTGCAACAAGAAACATCCGCCAGGATTTTTACTAGTATACGAAAACGAGCTAGACTATTACAACATAACACACTACTAAAATAGACTTTTAGTGCACATTTCATCACACCAGTATTCTTTAACTGAGACTCTGAAGGACTCCAGCACTCGGTAGTTTAGTGCAGGGTGTCCAGTTCCAGTTTCACCCTTTTCCTGCTCAGAGACAGCAGAATCAACTCTTTAATGATGTGATTACAGCGTTTAATGGGTGTTTCTGAGCAGGGGATCCGGCGTGCTGGGTATGTTACGCCTCGGGTCCCGGTGTTACCCCGCCATACAACCCCCGTTTATACCAGCTACAAAGCGGCCAATAAACACAAAAGCGCTCGTGTTGGTTTGGTGATCCGACGGTCTCCGCGTTAATGAAACGATCAGTACTGATTTCTAGGAAGCGCATTTACACAGCAGCTAATGGACACAACCGACTCTGCCGTTACTCGAACCCGGCATGCGCCGACTACCAGTCCGCGTCCTTTACTCGCCGGAACACCGGTTATACTGGTTTATATTTACGCCGGTTATACTGGGTTTCAGACTTTCCCGTCACGGTGAAACCCGTAGCCAGCTAAGAAGAGCGAGCTCGTTAAACTAATATAAGCTAAGCTAAGATAAGCTAGGCTAAGCTAACGTTAGCCTGTACGCCTAGCGCCTGCGATGAGCTAAATAAAACGGTACCGTACGCTCTCCTGAGAAAACGGTGAGGGTGTCTGTCCGTCAGCACTCACCAGTCCATCTATCTGGATCCGTTTGACCTGGGAATCGAGCGAGCAAGGCGCCGGAGCCACGGGCTCCTTACGTGCGGCCATAGTTGCCATGAGGACAGGACATGTGTTTCCGGGATAAAGATACTACTTCCGGTAGTAATCAGCGGGCGTTTTTCAAAACATTGTAGACAAACGTGCTTTATTAAACGAGCGTGAGTTGTTAACATGTGGGCATGTCTACCTCCTTTGCCTTAATATAGAAGATGCAGTAGTACAAAATGGAAATACTTCCAACTGTTAAGCACGAATTAATTATTTAGAAACGTATGCATTTACCCCAAGAGATCACTGGGTATCTTGTCAAGGTATCTTGATTGTGAACTACAAAAAACCCAGGATTTAATTTTTTAAAAGTTAATACTTACAAGTTTAATTTGACATTTAGGATTCATTATCTTAAAAATCTGTTTGAGCCAACGCCATTTCATATGAAAGGAGTCACGCAGCGTAAGGGTTTCCCCTTTCTCGCTAGCTTTGAACATGCACTAATCTTTTGTACTTTACAGCAAAACATTCTGTGCATGAAACTCCTGGAGGGTTATTTTTGGTGTTTATTAAAAACAGCTTTTAATCATTAAAAAGAAAAATCCATCTTGACCACCATTAAGTGTGAGCTCACTCACTAAGGCAATGCATATCAGGTTAAAAGGGTAGAAAGGCAAGAACATGTTTCTAGTTCAAACTATTGTATAGCAAAGAGCTGGAGATGTGGGGCACTAAAAGCATGAAAAAATCTAAAGACTCAGGGGAGGGGAAAAAAAAAAAAAAAAGCATTAGCCTTGCTAAATGGGAGTCCACATTTAAGCACAAGTGCATAGAATTCCCAATATAGTTTAGTTTGAATAAACCTTTAATAACCACAGAGCAATCCTTAGACATGTCATTAAAAGGGATACAAAATGTTGAGCTTCTGCATTATTCAACACTTACACCAAAACTTCCAAAAATAAACCTGTCTCTCAAACATGACATTATCAAAAATGTAAAAATGTATACACCTATTCTACTAGTATTTGAGCTGTAAAACCTAAATCAGGTAAAAACCAAAGTGTTAAAACAGTTTCTGAAATATAGAAGACAGGCTGCAAAGTTTCATTGGTTTTGAAATAATGGGAATACAAGAGACCAACATGTAAGCCCCCTGCTATGTGGAGTTAAAACCTCGTCATGATCAATTCTTCTTACAATTGGTCCAAAAAACAAGCCAGATACACAATAACAATAAAAAAAAAAAAAAAACTGACCAACATTAAAAAGTGTTAAATACAGCTACTACACAGATCAGAGTAACATGCACCTATACAATATGGAAGCGTGGCCCTGGCGTGGCGACGATGTCACTGTAGGGCTCGACCTGAGACAGGTCAACAGCTTGCTGTTTCTTCAGGACCAGGAAACTGTAGAACTTGGCAGCAGCCTGCTTCCTGTTGTTGTTCTTGCAAAGCTCCAGCAGGCTGATGGACTGGACTCCGGTCTTGGCCATCACACGCTGCAATGCAACACACACGCAAACAAACTCAGGCTCCAACCGTTTCCTTAAAAGTGGCTGTCCAAAACCGCAACAGTGTCAATGTAAAAGAGGAGGTATGGGGTCAGTTGGCAATTGCTCGTCCTTATTCCTTTTTGATGTTAATCAAATGACCATTCTTGGCTAGAGGGCTCACAAACATCTTGATTGTATAAAATGAAACGCATTTTGCCATCCCTGTGAAGTGGTGAGGTGAATCAGAAGCATACCTGAAGTCCATGCAGCATCTGCTGGGTTCTCTTGTTCCATCTCCTCTCCTCCTGGTCCTGGTCTCCGCCTTGGCCCTCAATCTCCTATGCATTTTATTAAACAATTACAAATGGTCACTAATTATGCTCTTAAAAACAGTGACGATGAATGAGGTGGCAAGAGAAATGGCATTTTTCTACTGCCTCGACACCATTACACCTACTGGAATATTTCCATTCAATGTGGCTTTTGAATCTGAACGTGGCTTCTTGTCTTGGTCCCAAAAAATATTATGCAAAAAAATCTAGTAATTTTGTTTTGTTCGGACTGTTTTTTTTTTGGTGCGAGGACCAAAGACCCGTACCTCCTCCTCCTCACTGTCCTCCTTATCCTTGCTTTTCTCCCCCAGCAGGTCAAGCTCTGGCGCAAGCCTGGAGAGGCTGGCGCTCTCCTCGGGGGGCAGCTCCACCTGGGGCACGTCCAGCTGTTGGGTCAGCCCCGTCTGCTCCACCGGCGGCAGGCTCTGATCCAGCATGGCCATTGACTGCAGAACCATCGCAGAAACATAAAAAAAAAAAAAAAAAAAAAAAAACACCACGCAAAACACTAAGTAAATCAACAGTCTACATAATTGGGGCATTTCTAGAAAACAAAGAAACTAGCAAATAAATGAACAGACATTGCCAACACTGCACATGATGGCAGTAGCAGAGGTCTGAAAACTTTAAACTCTTTTTCATCTGACAGGCTGGTTGGAGCAGGAAAGGCACTGGTCTGAGGAGTGCCTGCAGGAATCAAGCTCACTGCTCACGACGGCGGCAGAAAAACACACTTTGTACAAAGACGACGGGTATGAGGAAAGGCAATCGCTGTGAACCCACTCACCGGCAAGGTGGGCTCGGGCTCCTGAGACTTGCGCTTGACGGGACGCTGCCTGGGGGGCGGAGGCATCAGGGTCTCGTCCAGAGTGGTCCGGCTGCCCTCGATAGAGGAGGCCTGCAGTACACTGGGCTCCTCCAGGATGGTCTGATCTGCAGGGCACCAACCACCACACATTTACCCGTTACACTTACAGCTGAGCTGCAATGTCTGAATTCTATTCACCAGCATACTGACAACAGCATTCTCTCAAGAACACCCAGAAAAACACCCCAACAGGCACGCAAGTGTATACTTCAAGTTTAAATGACTAAACACACATTCTTGGCTGGAACACAAGAATGCATTTTCAGACATCCATTGTGTTGACACCAACACTCCACTTGGAATGCTCGACCAGGACACTGCAACATCTCCCACTGACCACTGCAGGGCGACCCAGTGCAGGCCACTCACCGATGACGTCTCCGCGCAGGCACGGCTGCTCCTCACGGGGCACCTCGGGGTTCTCCAGCTCCCGGAGAAACTCCTCCAGGCTGTCGGCCTCGCCACCATGCCTCCTCTTCCTCAGCTCGTCCGGCACCAATGGCGTCAGGCAGCGCGTGAACATCTGCTCCCAACACACAATTAGTCGAGCCATAATTAAGCGTTCATAATTTAGGCTTCCGTGACACACAAACCTTAGCTTTCAACTTAATCTTCAGTATGTTATTCTGCCAGTGGGAATTCTCTGGTGTGAAATTTGATGGAGCACAACATACGGTCCACTCAACCCAGCAGGTTTTTTGGTTTTTTTTTAATACACACACTCAAACTAATATTTGTCAGATTCAGAGCCCAGGAGATGCCCATGGATGCTACTGGCTGTTTCGCGTGATGACTAATCATCTTCCACTGTAAACAAGTGCACCCTGCGCTGAGACCAGGCCGTGCAGAAAGGCCCCGACAGCAGCTGTACCTTAAGCAGGCGGCCGTTCCAGAGCGGCTGGGCTGGCAGGGAGAAGAGCTTCTCCACACCTCCCGTCTCCTTCCACATCATCAGCTTCTTGGTGGGCGGAGCCAGGTCCAGTGTGGTGACGATGTCCGAGTAGTCACTGAGCTGCGCACGGATGGTCTTGCTGTCGAGCTCCTTCAGGCTGTCCACAATCAATTTCCTCTTCCTCTTGGCCTTGGTCTCTTTCACTGAGAACATCATCAAAACCACAATTGCTCACCACTTTTCAATATGGCTCAGACTCAGTTTTTTCAAACCAATGCAGCTTGTTTTCTCTTCTTTAATAGCACTAAATGGTCAACATCTTTAACAAGACTATACATGGAGGAGCTGTGGCCATCTACTGTGGTCAGATGTTCAGTTTACAGCTTATGCCACTTTTTCAGTCAATATTATCTGAAACATTTCCTGTACTTCCTACTCAAACCCAGGTGGGACTTTTCCTCCCAAACCAGTTATGTGGTCTGTATTGTTACCAGTGATGTCGATGGGCTCCAGAGCAAAGGCCTCCTCTACGTTAGGCACCAGAGTAGTCTGCTCTGTCTGATCCGTGGTGTTAGGAAGAGGGTCTACCGGACCCAAGTCAGGGCTGTCCGGTGCTCCAGCGGCTGAAGAGCCAATGTCACAGCACAGCAAGAGATGGAAACGGACGATTAAAAATGGGGGTCAAAACAAGCAGACAAAAGGGCAGCAATCTGCACTCTACAGCAAAACTCAACAAGTTACCAACATAAATATATTTCAAATCAAAAAACACATACAAAGCAGAAGGAAGATTCAAATGAACTAACACCTATAACTATTCACTAAAAAACACATAGCAGCAAGATAATGACAGTTATAATAGCGTTAATGGTGCTGTAAACAAAGAAGCTTACGGGAGAGGTTATCAAAATCGTCATCATCGTCGTCTCCGTGTTCTGGGGGCATCATGACACTGTCCGTGATGGCTGGAGGATCATCAAATATTCCGCCACCACCATCACTGCTCAAGAGCTTATCCACTACAAGTAAACAAAATCACTGTGATTAAAATCTCTCTGATCCTATATACGGTCATTAAATTTCTAATGAAGCACAACCTAAACCCAGCTAAGCATATGCATCCAACTACTCAGTCAGAAACCACCCCCCCCCCAATCAGTCTATAAGCACCGACCCCATCCCTACCGAGTATTCCACCATCACTGTTCTCCAGGTTGTTCTCTCCAAAGTCATCATAGTCAAGATTGGTCGACTTGTCAGGAAGGTGGGCGGGGCCAGGCTCTGCCTCCAACAGAAGGTTCGAGGCAGAGGATCCGTGGATGATGTCCACCTCAAAAGCACTCTCCTCCCTCATAATACCTCGATCGTCCATGCCAAAGTCACCTGCAAACAACATACAAACTGCAGGTTACCAGTGTCCAACTAACACCCATCCACCTTTTCGACAATCCTATTTACATTTTAGTATAACTACAGCATAACGTCTAGCAACAATAAAGCAAGCAAGCTATAACATTTTTTTAAATGACCTTTGCATGTGATGCATTTAGAGCTTGAGTTTACCAAAGTCATTGTCAGCCATGATGCTGAGACTGCCCACTTCCTCTCTCATGGTGATCTCCTCCACACGGCTCTGGTTCAGCGTGAACTGCTGGGCTACATCTATGTCACTGGAACAGATCAAACTTGCATCACTTCACCTCTAAAAAACACTAACAGACAGCAAGTTATTCAGCGTAATAACCACAGCAAAAACCCATTGGGGAGAACCCGCACATACTCAAGATCAGGAAGGGGCTGATCAAAATCATGAAATTCTTCTGGCAAAGTGATGGCGTTGTAGGCAGCCTCGCGATTGTCTTCGGGCAGATCGACAACACCTGTGGCAGACAGGCAATTTTAGGACAAACGCAATGTCTCATTGGCACAGACGTCCAAACATCACATTTTAAATGATCGGTTAACCTAGACTACAACACGGTCAGACCATGCAAAATGATACAGGTCAACCACCAAAGCAACAACCACACTGGACCTTACCTGGTCGGAAAGCCATTTTGATCTTAATGAAAGCCTCGTTACAGTCAGCAAGCAGGTACTTGGCTTTCCTATGGTAGATCCTCACTACACCCAGGAGAAGATGTCCAGATGTACGTAGAGCCATTTTCACCTGGAAAAGAGGGGAAAAAATACAGTAAAATTAAAAAGCTGCACTTTATAGTTATATACTGGTAACAGGCCAAGCAGGAAGCTTCATCACACAGTTACAGCTCAGTGAACCGCTGAAAAAAGTCCTCGTTAGGCTGAAGAACACACCTTGGGGGAAATGATGCTCTCCACACTGCTCTCCAGGTTGCATTCAAAGACGTGAGCTTTGGTCAACTTCTTGTCCCAGTGGGCCGCCAGCCATATCTTGGCTAACGGCCCACGCTTGCTGAGGACAAAGTGGGCGTAAAACATTGGCCCTGTGATCGGTCAAGGCGTAGGGGTCAGCGACACCTGTCGGAAGAGACATACGTGAGGCCAAATGCCCATAGCAAATTACGGCTCGCACGGAAAACGTATTAGCTAAAGCAGTTACCTAGTTGCCTCTCAATCATAGCTAGCTAACGTTATCTACCGTTTCAACGTCTGGTCTCCAAAAAAAGCAAGACTAGCTCGCTAACTTGCTGCTAATAAACAATTTACTGGAGACAATATGCAGAGCTCACAACATCCACCATTACCGGTAACAATACTATCATAGCGTACTCGCTAACGATAAACAGTTGTTTGTATTGCTGAACAGCAACACCAAGAGACAGGAGACGCCTTAAATACTAACCTAGTTAGGAGAGGTTAGCTAGCGTTAGCTAGCTACAGGTCTTTCGCCAGAGATTGCTAGCGGACTATAAAAATAAAAAACAAGTGTCAAGGAGGACCACGTTTAGCCGTCAACCGTCAATTTGTTGTCTATAAATGATCTAAAATCTTAGCCAGATAGCTAATTGTGTTCCTCAACGCTGCTTTCCACGGCAAGTTGCTAAATTGGCTAACTAGTCGGGTGCATAGCCGATAGGCAATGGTTAGCAAAATTAGCAACCTAGTTATGTCCCAAAATAACTAAATCGTTACATTGCACGGTTTTTCAAACATGGCCAAGCAATTCGGAACCACATATAAATATGTAACCTATCTGTTCTCAAGCACAATGCGAAGCTATTTTGGACTAATAACAAGATAGCATAATCTAATCTTAAATTAACACTACCTAGCGGCTAAAAAACTCGCTAACTAGCTGATCTGGATAATGAAGTTATCCAACTGTTAGCTAACTAGCAAGCGGCTGTAATTATTTTTATAGTATTTTCCAACTGAGAGCCATTATTCGATTACTAATGCAAAACGAATTAAACTCACCATTCAACAGTAATTTTTTCGTATGGATACGGGGCGGTGTAAGTTCTTCCTTCACTGCTGAAGAGAAGTTACAAGCTGTTTCCCTCCTCAGTCGTCCCTCTCATTGAATCTAACAAAGATGGCGCCAGCTTTCTTCCTCCCGCTTGCGACGCTTTAAAATCAGCGGGATGTTTACAGTCAAAAATCGGGCGTGGGAGGAGCCTAGCCGCTGAGTGACAGGACGCCGCCGCCGTGGGAGGAACTTAGCCGTTGAATGACAGGACGCCGCCGCCGTGGGAGGGGCTTGGCCGTTGAGTGACAGGACGCCGCCGCCGAACGCCCTTGGCTTGTAAGGTCGCTGTTGAAAGAGGGCAGTATTGTTTTACAAATCAATCCCACCCTGGTTACACTATGCCTGTGTCTCTTATAGTAACACGCAGCGGAAAACGTTAGCGAGGGTTTCATATCGTGTTAAGTGCACGAGATCAGTATTTCTATAGTTGGTGTAGGTTAATTTAGTTTGCTAAGGTTATTCTGTTTGTTGCATTTCAGTTGGAGTCTGCTGATTTAGTACTAAAGGCTGAGACGTGGTGTCTTTTTTTATATTTCTTGGAAATCTCAAGTGCCTCGTTTCCTGCTATAGTTAAGCGCCACTGAATAGATTTCCCATCCATTTTGTGGAAAGTAGCTAAAGGTCAGGCCATGTCATTAATTCATCCTTACACTGGAAACGGTCCCCTAACAAATCTTTGCAAATCTGTGTTTTCAATATTTCATGAAATCCAACGAAGATATTAAACAGATGTTTTTCGTGCATTTCCTGAATCATTCCAGACAGTCAGTATCATGCTTGTTTGTACCTGCTGGAATGGGTTATTTTCAAATCAATACTGGCTGTTTCTTTGTATGTCAAGTAGTTTTGCAATAGCAGCATATTTGATCTCACCCCGTGCAGTACTATGGCAAGAGATGTTCTGAATATTTCATATCATACTTACAGAAACCTTGCAGAGCAGTTATAGTAATACACTTTGTAGAAAGTAATGGAATCAAATAATAGAAAATGTCAAATGTGTCACATGAAACTCTGATTTGTTTATCGCTATTAGCTTACCTTGGAGATGACTGTTTCTATCTTTGGAGTTTATATATTTCCTGGACACCACATGAATGAAATCAAATATCTATAGAGCTCAGTTTGCAGTATAGATAATTCAAACAAACATCAAGGTTCACTGAGACAGGATTTACTCTGGCTAGTCGGATGTTTTTTTGCAGTCGGTGGTGATCGTTGACATTTTGACTCACTGTTCCACAGGGAAACTAGGCTACACAGAATCACTGAATCCAGGCCTTTCAAATGAATCTCATTACTGTAAATATCTACAACCACAGGGTTACTCAGTTCATGACAGGGTTTCTGCACACTATAATAGATCTATTTACATTTATGGCATTTAGCTGACGCTTTTATCCCAAGCAACTTACGATCATGGTTGAATACAACGTTTTTTTGAGCATTGGAGAGTTAAGGGTCTTGCTCAGGGACCCAGCAGTGGTAACTTGGCAGTGGTGAGCTTGAACTGGCAACCTTCCGATGAGCTTGAACTGGCAACCTTCCGATTACAAGTCAAATACACTTAATGACACTTAGGTGTAGCCAGCAACTACCATTTTATTTCACACATCTTGGGAATGTAGTCAAGTCGCATGGTTTGTTTTGCTCAGTTGTGGTGTGCACTTAAATGTAATATGCTTATTATTAATCCTGTCATGTACTACCGTGCAAACTGAGATTGGAGAAGAAGTAAGCATTGCCACAGGTATGCCCAGTTTAATTATTTAGAGATGGTTAAGGTACTTGACTAGTAATCATAAGGTTGCCAGTTCAAGCTCCACCACTGCCACCTTGCCACTGGGCAAGGCCCTTCAACCTTAATTGGTCAAATTGTATTCAGTCATAACTGTAAGTTGCTTTGTGATGGAAGATGAAGTTCATTGATCTTCTGTCTTTGAGGCTTTTGAGTTTCGTTTTCAACTGCTTTTGTCAAAGTGTTTGACAGTAGCACAGCTGTGTGACTGGTCAGAATTGTTACTGCATTCAGTGTACTGGAAGTGTACTGTATTTAGAACGGGGCTGTGTCAACATTTACTTTACTGTACAAGACTACTGATCCAGCAGTTATATGTTTACATGTTTAATGTTAATCTTTACTTGTTTAAATACCCCCCCCCCCCCCCCCCCCCCCCCCAATAAAAGAGTGTGAAACATAACATGTTCGATGAGGAAGCATTTGATAGATAAAATATTTTTGTACCGGTTGTAGTGCTCACTCTGAATAAACTCATACAATCCCGTATATGCATTAGCCTGTTCCATCTATTAAAAGTGCCACTTAAATTAACACAGTATAAATTTGTCCAGAGGAAAAAGTGAGACTCGGAGCAGCAGCAAAACTGCACACGAGCCCAAATGGCCTGTGTGTATTGAACGAGTCCTGATCGCAGACTTAACCTCTGGCCTTCCATCTCCGACCGTTCCCCAGTGTCGGGCGCACAGCAGTCCGATTAACCAACTCTGCTCCCTCCCACTCCAAGCAAAGAAGGCAGCATCCCTGTTCTTCAGAGCCCTCCGGGTACGTGGGCCAGTAATTGTTCTGGCTTCATGGGAGTTCCACAGCAGTTTGTGCAAATGCAAATTAAATATGTAGTCGGATTAGATCGGACCGCCGCAAATGCGAATACCAAACCGGAAAGTCGCAGAGCGGATTTTTCACTGACCACAGTCGACAGCTGCAACGGCTGTCTGGGCTAGACATGATTTGTGTTTGTTGCTAAATAATAAGACGGTGCTAGAAGCAGTTAATATACATCAGAGCTGGATTTTTGCAAAGTTGTTTTGTAATGATATCGGAGGCGCAGAGCATGGGGCTGGAGAAAAATATTACATCATAATCATACCCTGCGTGTCAACCTAGACGTAAATCTGATTTAGTCCTGAGATATTCTATTGCGTATATCACAGTACACAAAGCATTCCGGTTGGACTGTAATATTATCTGAGCCTAGTAAGGTTTACCATGTTCGATAACACGTGCTACTGCTGTCGGGAGCTGCAATCAGCACAGAACTATTTTGTGTGTTTGTGGTTTTTGCGACATACATAGACGGGAGTGCTTCAGTAAGAGTTGTTATATCATCTGTATAGATGGACAGATTTGGAGTTTGAACCTCTGATCCCTCCTCCCCTCACTGACAGTGATGCTAGTATTCACCCAAACTCCTCTCGAGTATCCATATTGCGACAACTTCGCCCCCCAAGCCCAAAGTCTGATGCCGTGTAGAAATAATTTTGGAGAGATGAACACGTTATTGCCACTTGAGTCAATCAGTCAATTAAAATGAGCTAAAGGAGGAACTGGGATCATTCGCATAACGTTTCTTTGCAGCATAGTGCCAAATGCCGTATCGGTGTTTACCTTTCGTAACCCAGTGTGGGACCTTTTATCGCTGCCTGCCGTAGTTCCTGGATTTCACAGCATACCAAACTAACTCACTCCAGGCTGACAAAGCTTTCACTCTCGTACAGTTGCTCCCCTGCATTTTAGCAGTTCATACTAATAAAATAATTCATAGAGTTCTAACTACATTAGCATTTCTAGGCCAAGTATTCCTTCATTACACTTGACTATTTGTAGCACATTGCCTGGTTTGTGTTTCGGGGATTTATTAAAGGTATTATAGTGCTACTCTTGTTTTTGACTAGGTTGTCCATAATGCCAGGTAGGCAGTTGCTACATCTATAGGCATCTAAATAAAGGCAAGGCATTATGTGAGAACAAATGTGGCTAAATTGGGCTAAAGACATTTAAATAACGTCTCCATGGACTTGATGTTTTATGGCTTCTGTAGAAAAACGTGTAGGCAATTTACAGTTAGCAAGACCCGCGAAATAAGCACCAGGTATTTTTATTCAAGGAGAAATGACTCACTCAGCTAATGCACTTAATCGCCGGATATGTAATAACGGCTGCTGAGGTGTCATGTCTCGCTGAGCCGCTCCCTTGTAAGATGCATTAGCATTTTTCCTTTAAGTGAATAAGTGAATAGAAACAGCGCGCGCTCTCCGATGCCCGGTTATTTATGCACGCTTAAACCCATCGCGAGGACTTGCGCTGGGGAATCGGGTCAAGGCAAGCACGCGGGGGTCACGCTTTGGCTTGGCCCGCTGCCACGAGGCGAAAATCGGCCACGCCGTCCGAGCGCCAGCGTTGGGGAAAGGAAAAGGTTCTGCACAGCGGCTGCGTCCCGGCTGTCGATGCGTCATCATTCAGCCACGGCCAAGATGGCGCAGACGGGTCACAGTAGACCACACATCACAGCTCACACATGGCAGACACAGGCCTGCATTATGCATTATTATTAGCTACTAGAAGAGTGCTCCTAGGCTCGCTGTACTGCAGACAGCCTAGAAGGCACACCCCCACCCCCACCCCTACCCCTACCCCTAGGCTCAATTCCAAATAACATAAGGACATGCATGTAAAAAAAAAAAAAAGTCATCAGATATCATTTATTTTTTTAAATAAAATCTCTTACAAAACTAAGTTACGCATTATTGTTCATAATTCTGTAAAATAAGGTCTTTATTTAAACTGGTGTCCGCACTGGACAGAAGAGTAGCGATACAATTAATCCACGTCTGATAAATACACAGAGAAGTATGGGCACGGAAGTGTTTACAGAATGAAACATCACTGAGGCAGTTTTCCTACAAGACCGGTAGGAATGTCAGAACTTTATCTGTAATAATAATAATAATAATAACAACAAAATAATAATAATAATAATAATCCAGTGTTAGACAAAATAAACTAAACGTTGGTTGTGTATTACTGGATAAGGAGTGCGTCTTACCAACACACTGCAGGAATGGGTGCTTGTTTTCCAATAAATGCAAATGAATAACAATTGTTTAAAGAAAGGCACATTTTTGTAATCAAGAGATTTTTTTAAAAAAAGAAGAAAAAAAAGATAGAAATACACATCAGGAGACAGTATGATAGGTTTTGAGAATCCGTGAGCTCAGTAATATTTAATCTTAAGAAAGAGAATAAAATGATTAATGACAGTGTTTTACTGTGGGAGAGGGGCTATGTGTAAAAAAATTCCATTAAACGATCTGTACTCTGTGCTTTGAACAATACCAAGATCAGATTGTAGCTTTTTTGCACCAGTTAATTTTCCTTGATTACAATGACAGATGTAAGCACTTAACTGGGTTTTCTGGCAGTAACTCCAGGCAAATCATGTATAGAAGGAGAAATGGCACCATATGGACATCAGAGGAAAGAAAAATGCTATTGCTAATGACACATTACCATGAAAAGAATTCAGAGCCAGTTTACAAAAAGTGCCTCGATTTGGACTCCGTTCCTGGTTATAACAACATGCCCACTGATTGGGAACAGCAGCTACAAGGGGACCTGCCTGCCAGTCAACTGTTAATAAGAAGCATTTGACTTGCTCTTTGTCTTCAGATCTGTTTGGGACTGACTGATGTGAACGTTAAGGACACATTTTGGTTGTGATCTTAGCTTCTACTCCCTTTATTTTCAGTTCAACAGAAGCGAGATTTCGTACAGAGATTTTTTTTTAGGAGTGAATGGTCTGGTAAGTGTGTGTATAGTGGTATTTTTGGCTTTAGGTTTAAGCTTTTATAAACAGTCACTTGCATACAATATCGCACCCATTCCTTAAAAAAACAAAACACACACACACACACACACACACACACACACACACACACACACACACACACACAACTGCTGAATTTTAGAGGACATTGTCAATATATATGATCAGTAGAGATACAAACAGCATTACACATGCCACTGCTGAACTAGATTTCATTTACAACAAACAAAAAACAAAACAAAAAAACAGGGCATGCCATAGAAACAATTATTTCCATGGGATTTACAAAACTTTAAAAACAAAATTAAATTCTCTCTCATTGATTTCTATTTCTATACACTTTGCACTCCACCATATTAGTTTTTTTGTCATTTGAGAGTGTAAAACAAGACTAGTGTTTAAAAACGTACTAAATCAATATGTGCAACGGTTTCAGTATTTTGATATGTTGAATAATCGTAGGACAAGGTCTTTTTTTTTTTTTTTAATTATTACTATATATATTTAAACATCAAAGAGTAATGTGTGTGGTAGTGTTTTAGTTTTTAAGGCCAAAAATATAGCCAGCGAATGTGATGAAGTCTAGAGATGTGTGAGCAGGAGGTGGTCAGCTCTGGAGTTCTCCTCACAGCATTCACACGCTTTACAGAATTAGGACCACGGCCTGTGAAACAAAACAGTTTGCTGAAATATACCAAAGGTTCAAGATGACAAGAGACAATGTGAGAAAAAAAAAAAGTTAGACAAACACACAAAAATATATATAAAAAAAAAAAAAAGAAAAAAAAAGAAAGATATACATCTCAAAAGCAAAAGACCTTTGGACAAATCGAGGAGAAACTATTTCTTATTGTTTACATTACCAGAACCCAAGCAGCATGACCCAAAGTGATTTTTCATTCACACAAACCCCCTCTGGAGTCCCAGATGACTGTTTTGTAAGGTCAGGCACTGTGAGATTGTATTCCTGTAGGAGAGGCTCACCCGTGCAGCCCCTCGGCAGGACACGGCAGTCCTGCGGCTTCGGGAAGGGAGCGCTGCTTGCCAGCGGAACTCCATGCGTGGAGGGCGGGTGACCCCCCCGTGGAGAACCGCACCCCAGGCATCTCCGGGTTGGATAGGGGGGCAAGACTCCAGTCTCTGAACTTCACCTTCCTCCACTGCACCAGGAGACTCGTTACCTGTTCTTCTCTTCTCACAAGAGACCCGTCTACCTGGTGCATGCTTGGCTCCCTGTCATGGTCACTGTTGCCATCGGCAAAGCATTACTGAAGGGGGTCAGTGGTGAAAGACTGGATAGGTTGCCCCACTGCACAAGCTATCATGACCCTGTTGTGCCAAATTTGTCCAACTGCCAAAAAAAAAACCAAAAAAAAAAAAAAAAAAAACCTACTCCCTGCAGTAGTGTAAAACTAACTCCTGTATACGTCCCCGCGCTTCGTTTAGGGCTAGGGACGTCCGGAACTTTTTAAAGCAGACGAATAACATTTCACTCCTCAGAAGAATCTCAATGCGTTATGCACCTTTTTTTTTTTGACAGTCAGGACTTCATTAAGCACAATGCACCCACCCACATTCTGAGCAGCTCTCCAGCCCAGCTACTTGCACCCTCCATGCTCGCCATGCACAGGCAGGGTGTGACGTCCCCTGTTCACCGTGACCCCACCGGGGCGCTCGACTGTCCCGTTTGCCCCAGTGAAGAGGAGGCTCATGTTTGTTAGAGTCGTTCGATGTCTCTGTATTTCTTGCGCAATATAGACACCTGGTCCTTGAACAGAACTGGGTCCAGTCTCATTTGGGAGTGGACCAAGGGCATGGTGCCAAACCAGCTGGCAAATTTGTTCATGCACGTCTGCCGCTGGGCGAAGTGGTCGGGATCAGCCCAGCGAGAGGCCCGCGACGTCTGCCGGGAAGAGGACGAGAACAGTCAAGAACATCATCATCGCAAAGCAAGCGTGTTTCCATACAAAAAGTGGCATCAAATTTCCCCATTTTAAAATTTTTGTTCCATATGATCGCGTAAATATTTTGTTTATGTAAAAGTAACAGATGGAAGACAGCTGAGACATCTCCAGATGTTAGTTACGCACATTTGGAAAGAGAACAAATAAGCCGAACTTCACATCACGTGTTGCGATGTGAGAAAGCAAACTTCAATCCAGGTGAGTTTTTCCATTTAGACTATGGTAATGAAATTTACAACTTATGAACAATTCAGTGATTCAGCTCAGAATGCATGCCTTGAGTATACGTGAACCTTTTAAATAACAAAATTTGAAGTTTACTTAAATTTTTTTTTATATACAATTAGATCCCAGTTATAGGAGGCTGTTTTACAAGACATGTACACACTTAGACCTGAACACCCTTACTGGAGCCCAAGTTAACTGTACTACCTGTCCCATCATGGTTTCCTTGTACTGTTTCTTCTGAGTGACCTTGATGGGAGGCAACTTGGTGACAGCAGACACTAGGAAGTTCATGAGGATGTCTTCACAGTTGGAAAGCTGGTCAACCATGCTCTTCAAACTGGCTGGCAGGTAATTGGTGTACAAGTAGTTGTAATATCTAATAGGAAGAAATTGTGTTTGTTTGTTTTAAATGCACACAGGTTTGAGTTACACATCAGGGACATAAAATAAGTATGGTCAAACAAGTTCATGGGTCTCATTTATAACAACAGGAAACCACAGAGGTTTTTAGGAGGACTGTATTTGAGGATTTCAAATGTAATGGACACAGAGTCCGATTGTATCCTAAAATGACCCCAGTGCTACTCAAATTTCCCACCTATGGTAGAAAGCAGCTCCAGTCAGCACCATTGAATAGTCATTGGTCCACTTGGATGTGTAGCCCCATCGCTCCTTGTTGATGTCCCAAAAGTGACTCCGTGCTGGATAGCCCACGATTCTTTCAGGGAAACTTTGCCAAACTATGAAAGCGAAATCCACCTGCAAGATAAAAATATGGGTGCTTGGCCGATCCAATCTGACCCTGAACTCGAGGAATGCAGACGAGTAAAGTCTCGATCCTCCCCCACTAGGCTGTCAGAAGAACGTGCTGCTCTCACCTCGGTGGTCGAGAGCACCGTGTCCTCGTCCAGGCTCAGCACGGCGTCCGTGACGATGCTGCCGTAGGGCAGGAAGCGGCTGCTCATCACCTGCACACACGACCACAAGCCCTTAGCACACATCCTCAGGCATGTTCACCTGCATCCTGTTTCTGTGCCACTTCACTGCTGTATGCTGGTGTGACCTTCTGAACATTCTATAGCTTAGCAGAAACAGAAAATCTGCATTTCCGATTTTGGGCTTCAGGGAAATGCAGCTGTGTTAATATGAGGTAATTACAGAGGAGGTGAGATCAGGTTCAGGCAAAATTACAAAAACTACTCTACCCCACTATTCAATATTTGTATTAAGGATAAGCTAAAGTGCACATCATTCTCTGTGATGAAAAAATGAATTATTTTGCCTCTATCTGATAAAAGGCTCTAAGAGAGTCAATACAATGTCCCAGAGCGTCACAATTGCTAAAAAGAGACCATTTGGTGTTAAGGTTTTTTTTTTGGTTATCCAAGTAGTTTGAATCTGTGTAAAATGTTTGTTTTAAAAGAACTACACATTTAAATGGCCAAGCCCATTATGATCATTCCAGCAACAAACTGGTATTAAGTAAAGAGGTGGAGGGGCTTCTTGGGACCTACATCTTACCTTGTTCTCCCCCTCGATCACTATGACTGATTGGGATGTAGCAGGCCAACGGTGCTTCACAGGAAGTGGCCTGTCACAGTTCCACAGGACCACAATCTAACAAACATACAGACAGAAGTGAGGACAGGTCTGAGCCAAGGGTCCAACACAAAAACCTCACGCAGCCATGACCGGAGGAGTATCACTTTAGCCATGTAATGATAATGGAGACAATCGTGGGATATGTGATGCCCATAACAGTAGGTTTAACTCCAACAGCACTGTTAAACCAGATGGAGCAGATTCCCCACCCATACACCCTATCCATACCTGTGCGCGGATGGAGCAGATTCCCCACCCATACACCCTACACCCTGTCCATACCTGCGCACAGATATAGCAGATCCACACCCACACACACCCTGTCCATACCTGTGCACAGTGCTGGGATTTGGCCACAGCTGCTAGCAGCTTCAGGATAGGCTGAGACTGGGAGACCAGGGGTGTTACGGCATGGATGACTGCAGTGAACTTGGGAAGCGTTCTGATACCTGTGGAACAGCATGATAAGCTTTCAAAAACTCTTTTTATTCCTCTCAAAGGCACAAAGGTCAAATTCGCCAAATTACATCTAGTTCCTTACACTGTTAGGCAGACAAAAGACGTGGTAATGCTTATTGAGCATCTCAATCCACATACAAAAGAAGAAATTCAGATCTTTCAAAACAAGATTTATGGATAATTCTTTCTGCAAAGAAAGTTATTTCAGTTTAGACTGACTCATCTGCCCTCTCTCATTAAAGGACAGGCCAAAAAATAAAAATAAAACAGCTCTCAGACAGATCCCCGTCACCATGGAGATAGGGGATTTCCCTTCATACATGCCAGTATCGTCTATGTAAGACCTACGTGATCTGAGAGCACTGTGGTTAATTAATGACCAGGCGAATGGTGTCCCTTTCCAGTAGTTACACAATCCTGTGATCATGCCGCACTCTTTAAAATAATCTTCACCGACTTGGAACGAGTTTAATTGGTTTTATGTGGCGGACTAATTTAGAGAGATCCTCAGTGACAATCATTGCACACACGGCACCGTTACGAGTTCGCTGTTCGGGACCGCAGCGTGTGTGCAGTGCTTTACCCGAATCATAACGGTGTTACGCGTTTGGTTCTGGCCCAAGTTACGTGCGTCTAGCTTTATTTCATCTGTCTTGCATCACTTGCTCTGTACCTGTCAGTGCTGGTTTGTTTTAGCAAGAAATACTAATACTGCTACCATTAAGTTTAATTTATATAGCGCCTCTCTCACACAGAGTGCAAATAAATCTATGATTAATTCATGTCACATGTAGATATTACAGGCCACGTTTATTAGCTATTGTTCTAGATGGCTTGATTTTTGTTTGCCTCTCGCTATACATATGCGTAACGCTGTAAGAATACACATGATAACACAGATGCGTAGAGATACTTCACCCAAGAACGTCAATACGGCTAACAGGAGACTCATGCTGGCAAGCGGCTGTTAGCGTCTGCGCGGCAGCGACTGTTCCCCGTGTGTGTGTGTACGCAGAGAGGCCGCCACTCACCGAGCGGGCCGAAGTAGAAGGGGAAGTGACCCAGGTAAGAGGAGTAATGCGGCAGGGTGAAGAGGCCCCCGGGCAGCCTGTTCCACATCAGACTGCTGCGGGCCAACTGCTGCAGCACCCGGTCATGGATTATCTGCAGGAGGAGGCGACACGGTCAGGCTCACCCAGTACTTCAGCCATTAACGCCAAGACTTGCATTTCCATTCATGCTAATGTTTGCATCTGCTGGAATGAAAACTATTAACTAGAGGCTAAAGTTCTCGTGTCTGTCCATTTTTCCATGCATAGGTTTGGGTCCTAGCCATTCTTTATTTTTAGTTTTTAACAGTATTTTGCAGATATTTATGCAACCTTTTCCCATGCACGTTACTTTTACCTTGTGAATATATGGCTAATTTCACCTCATGATCGATATACATTTGTGTGTTTTCTCCCAGTTCTGTACCCATTTTTTAGTGGTAGCCAATTCACACTTATCAGGTAAACGTTCCCCCATCACACGATAGCAACAGCTGTCGCGATCTTCCTCCGAGGCACATGCAGCCAAACGCCTCATCTTTTCGAGCTCATGCAATATCGGGCCTTCATAAGCGCGAGCTCCCAGACTGCCAGTCATGGGCGTGTTGCTGTAATTGACGGGGGAGAGGAAGGATCCTTCCATGCCTGAACGCACGACCAGTGCGCCTGTGGCATAGGCGGGGATCGAACTCGCAATATCCAGATGATGGTACAAACGCTTTTCTCTAGGGCCCCTTGGGAGCTTTATCGACGTGCGTCCTAATTTGAGAAGGCAAGCTAGGCACTGACAAAAACAGACAACTGGAGCAAAGAAGGCACTTCCTGAGAGCTGGAGAGCGTGTGCCCGTGGCAAAAATCGTAGTAAAATAAGAGGCGCTGTTGTCAGGCACCGACACCCAGCAAAAAGCAAGAATGCAGCACGGTGCATCTACGAGCACGTCCACCAAGCCTGCTTGCAACAGCATCTCTCGGGTTTCCAAAGCCTACGTTTGTGTTTAAGAAGTCAAATTGATCACGATGCGTGTGCACTGCGTCTCCTCGGACACCTGTTCCTGCTCTCTGCTCTAGGTCCTCGTGACAGGACCAGGAGCTGGTGTCCCCTTACCCACCTGCAGTGATCCAGAAGGTACCCGCACAACATCGGCGAAAGTTTCTCCTCCAGAGAAAGTTTTAGGGAACCAGAGCCGTGGAAAAGGCCTATTCCTGAAGGAGTAGCCAGTCTACGCGATTGTCCAGCCGGACGAGGCTGACCTATTCCAGAGGACGCGATGGCGCTCTCTGGTCTGGGAACCGAGACTGCAGGGGAATGAATGAGGGCCCGCGGTCTGGGCTACACTGCAGCAGAGACGGGTGTGGAGCCATTACCGGGCAAGGACCACGAAAGTTCAACGAGAGCACGTCTTAAACGTGCCGAATGAGGTCAGTCGACGGGGGAGGGGTGGGGGTTTACAGTACCTCCAGCGTGGTGAGCACGATCTTCTCCACCGAGGAGAAGTACGCCTCCCACAGGAACTGCGTCTGCTGGCGGAGGGACAGGATCTTGTCCTGGTGGATGGTGTGGACAGTGGACGGGATCTGGAGCAGGCAGGGCAGAGATCAGCCGTTAGACGAAAATTGCATTTGATTTTAGCCAACAAACATGCGGACAGAAAGGAGAATGGGCTTGATGCAAGACTCCGAAACACTCACCCAAGTATTAGCAGAAGAGTACCGTTCTAGCCATGTAATTTTAATGATGAACTTTGTCAGAGATGATTGTTGGAATTTATTTAAATCAACACCCAATATGCCATGAACTACAATACGTAATAAAATCATACCTGTAAATAAGCAGAAATATGCTCACTACCCACCCCACTAGAAATATTTATTAGAATCTGACTCTGCATGTGCACTTAGAGATGATAACTAGCGCAGGGCAACAGATGGGTTGTTACGCTGGCTGTCCTCCAAGTCTTCAGTCTAGATTTTTGGATGACAGGCCACGCTTTAAAAATAAATAAATAAATAAAAAAGGGCAATGACATTCACACGTGTAAATACTCCAACCGGATGCACTTACACCAGCGTAACACTCCCTTCGATGCCAATGACACTGCTGTGCTAAGTCACCTGCCAACCAAGCAATAGCGGGCCAGCAGTGGTCCTGTGATCACCCCTCCTTCACTGGTCGGTTTGTGAAGTGTGGCCGGTGGCCTAACGAAGTGTGTGTGGAGTTCAGTAACACACACGGCCCACATCCCTGCTGAGTAGAACTTCCCTGTTGTTGCTCGGGGTGAGCGGTATGAGCTTAACAGCAAACACTTTCAAAAGGTTTGATCCTGGCTGGAAAAGATCTGTCACCAGCCAATTTACTCCTCAGTACCACATCTGACAGTGCAGGGCCAGGTGAGAGAGCGCAAGAACAGCCAGGGGACCGTTAAACGCAGGAAGTGGCGAGTGTGCTCGGACAGACTGCCCCTGTTCGAGCCTCGCGATGACCTCTGGCCTTGAGACGCAAGCAGGACACTTTGGTTCTCTTTCAGCATTTCGCTTCCACCACTTACGCATATTCCCTTTCCGCAGCCTGCGCTTGCGGTGTGCAGTGCCACCAATGGGCTGACTGCGCAGGTTTATGTAAAAGCCAATCAGAATTGACACTGCAATTACAAGAGAATTCTTTTAGCTAACAAGTAGAGAATTCAATAAAAGTGACCGAGTATTTTTGGAACCTGGTCCAATTCCTTATTAAATTGTGTTTCCTGGATCTTCTGGCACACAGTGATATGTGGTGATTGTTAACTGTCTGAGACGGAGCTCTAAGTTCTGGTCCAACACGCATAAAACAGGTGCTTGAAGGTCTCTACCTAAAGCTGCCAGTGGTCTAAAGGTGAGCCACTAAGGTGCGAGTCAGTATGCAACAGCAGTCAGGTCCTGGTTTGGGCCTAGTGTGCGAGTGTGTGTGTGTGTGCGCGCGCGAGTGTGCGCGAGTGTGTGTACCTGCAGGAGAAGCCTCTCGTCCCCAATGACTGCAGCAGCGCTCCAGTCGATGACCTCAGAGAAGGGGAGCTCCCAGCCATTGCTGAGCACGACGGGAATGCAGGCAGCCTGCAAGTGCACAAGGCAGCGCGTCACAGCCCTGTCTCAGGTTCAACGCGTGCACTCATCTTAAAGCTTCACGTACAAGCATAGGAATATTACTATGTGTCCCCAGGTAAACGTTTCAGCCCGCGTTAGGAAGCTGGCATGCACTGTGGAAGAGTTCCCCCACGTGGGCTGCCTGCCAGTCTTGGAGTGTGCATGTGTTCTCTGGGAGGTTGGGAGTGGGAGTGTGTGTGTGTGTGTGTGTGTGCGCGTGCGCACACACGACATAGACCTGGAAGCGGGACCAGAATGCTGCAGTGAGGAGATTTTTGCTAATTAACACAACCCGAAGCTCACAACTAAACCCCAGGGATTTAACAGCAATGGAATCTGAGCCCGTGGGGATGTGTGCAGAGGCACCGAACTGAAGGCCCTCAGCCGGGCATGGACACACCTGCAGAGCCTCCAGGAAGCGGAAGGAGCCCAGTCGCCGTCCTCTGGGCACCAGACAAAAAGTGGAGTTGTGTAGCATTTCTTTATAGTCATACCTAGAGAGAGAGAGAGCGAGAGAGAGAGCGAGAGCGAGAGAGCGAGAGAGAGCGAGAGCGAGAGCAAAACAGACACACACACACACACACGGTAAGTAAGTGAACATACACCGCCACACACGGGATATGGGTGCTCCTTGGAAGTGTCCCAGCAGACCCAGCCTGAGCTCGATGACCGTACGGACTCCCGGCCAATCACACGGCAGCTCCAGCTCCTTCACTCCTCACTACACTAAGCTGCAATGAACAGCTTTTGGCTCTTGTAAACCACAACATGCATAATATGTGCGGTCCTTTGCGGTGATTCCCTATGCTCCGATTAGCCACAGAATACAGTGCAGTGCAGCTGTGAATAGACACTACAACAGGAGACGATATTACGCCAGACCTATAAGAGCTAATAAGTGGGGGGGGGGGGGGGTAGGGGGTAGCTGCACATCTAATTCAAGCTCACAAATTGCTTCAGTGAGTCACGTTTGACAGTGTGAACATTGCAGTATTGAATGCTAGACCTGGAGACG
Source organism: Electrophorus electricus (assembly GCF_041902795.1). Lineage (NCBI taxonomy): Eukaryota > Metazoa > Chordata > Actinopteri > Gymnotiformes > Gymnotidae > Electrophorus > Electrophorus electricus. The sequence goes on along the minus strand of NC_137497.1, from coordinate 41,632,849 downwards.
AGATGCAGCTGCCCCCAGAGACCTGGGGCCTGGGAGACGAGATGCAGCTGCCCCCAGAGACCTGGGGCCTGGGAGACGAGATGCAGCTGCCCCCAGAGACCTGGGGCCTGGGAGACGAGATGCAGCTGCCCCCAGAGACCTCACTACAGCTTCAGATTAATAGCATAGCTCCATATGGGTCCAGTGGAGGCTAGTTAAGGACAAAAGGCATTTTATGGTCCAACATACAAAATAAAAAACAAAACAAAACAAAACAAAACAAAACAAAACAGCACAGAATGCAGAAACAAGAGCAAACAAGATTGCAAGAGGCGAGGCATGGTGCCTTTAAAAGCCTTTGCACCCAAGCACAGGCAGTGAAGCTGCAAAGAGCTTTTCAAAATGCCAGCACACACTCCAATGCCATGACCCCAGCGACCCTGGCTCGTTCCTCTCCCTTAGGCAAGGGAGGCGGGTAAGAAAAAAGTGAGCGTGGGGTAAAGTTTCCGTCAGCGCATGGATTAAGAGGCTGTTTGAAATTCCTAATTTAACATTCCTTCCCTCTTCCAATGCTGGGACCTGTCTGCTGGATGTTCCCAGTACCACCCACAACTCCCCACTGCTGCCATCTCCCCCTCTCTCGAGTAAGTAAATGAGGGGAGCATTCCCCACATGATCCGAAGGACTTTCCTCATCCTCCCTTTGAGGTCAAGAGGTCAGGGATCGATGAAATAACTGCAGGGTCTGCCAGAAGCACTGAAGAGCTGTCCCTCTGTTCCTGCTTCAGGCTAGCAGATCTCACGCTGATTCAGAGTCAAAGTCACAGCTTCATAGCGCCCCTGCCCCCAAAACGCTCACGTCGACGCTCGCACACGCAAGCACTCGCACTGCAGCCAGTCTTCGGTTTTAGATGAAGAGTCTTTTTCTGTGCCTCTCAAACTACCTTCTGTCGCCAAGGTCAAATTCCACTTCCCCACAACATCTCCAAGAAAAGCTAACGCATCACAACTTGGCGCCTACTGCAGCCTCTAATAAAACCCCAGAACCGGGCACAAACTCTCCTGCGCCCCAAAACCGGGCATACGCTCAATGGCTACGGCACGTTGCCTGCGGGGCTCCGTCGGGATTTGACGGTCTGGGAACGTCCTCGGGACCATCTCAGCAGTGGGCACGTGGGGGGCAGAATGGAGGCAGAAGGGAGGAGTAACGGAGCACCCAAGCAACCCGAGAAAGGGCAAAAACAAGCAGAGAAGAGATCGCAAAAAAAAGCCCAAAGTCACTTTGTTTATACTTGGCATGGTTGCCATAGCAACAGTCAGGCGTTGGCAGTGCATCATGAATCAGATTATGGGAAATGATGGCTTGGCCACTGCTAGACTCACTGCTCTCTCACGCACAGGCAACCTGTTTGTAATGACTGCGTAATTAGAACAAAATGAAACCCACACTTATCTTCTCAACAGCACTAAGACACGTACACACTCCTGTGTAAGGGGTGTACACAGTAAGCCCATAAATCTCTCTCCCAAACAGAACAGGGATCTGCCAATCATCTCATCTTTTATGACAGTTCCAAACACAAATGGTGAATATGACACGGCCTCCTGCACCATTTCCCATCCCTGCTTAAGAAAAGCACCAACGTCTACGCTGGCCCAGGCTGCTTTGGCAGCCTACACGGCATTCTGAGAGATCTGGAAGGAAAGGCCACAAGCCAACAGCGCTAAAGCAACACAGCCTTGATTCCAGCTGGAGCCTGGGCACACAGGTAGCTGGCTTCCACCGCAAATGCACCCGTCACGGCACAGCACCTGGAAGCACGCTGCAACGCCATCAGGACTGGACTGACTTCGGAGAAGAAAAAAAAAAACATTTAAAAAAAAGGAACACGCCCTCCCATGATGCACCCCTGCCCATTAGCCCCTCTGGTTATATGGATGAGAACTCACCGCAGTGTCTGGCTCTTTAAGAAACTCAAAAAATGAAGTCTCACAAGCACATGCAAACCCATGCACACAACAAAGGAGAGAACTCCAGTGCAGTGGACACGCGGGTATGGACTGATGCGACCTAGTAAATGGCCGCACTTCCATAGATACCTTATTGATTATTCCAGGCACTGTACAGGTGTTGGGTGCACTCTGTTTTGCCACTTGCAGAGTTCAGAGAAAAAAAAAAAAAAAAAAAAAAAAAAAAAAAAACCATTTCAGGACCACATGTTCACGATGTAGATGTTTGGCTATCCAATCCGAGTCCTGGCAGCAGTCACAATTACACTATCAAAGAAAGAGAAAAAACAAAACAAAAACACACCCAGAAAGAACTTTGCAAATATCCTGAGTCTTCCTGATTAGTCCAGGGCTCAGAGAGTGGAACTGTGTCAACTAAATATATTGTTAAAAATGGACCTTAAACACAGTACATCTTGAGAAAACAATCCAGTAAGTTGACGGAAACGAGGACGTGGGATCCATTAGTCTGGAGGTCTCCTGGCCCAGCTGTCTCCAGAACCACGTTTGTGGGTCATAAGCAGTTCAAGGGTGAAATCTGGCAATTAATCATCTACTGTGTTAAGCCATCATTAATCAGGATGTCCAGGCACAAGTTAAGTTCATCCGGAACAGAAATTGGATCTCTCCGCTGTGCGACGCTCAGGCCCCAAAACGGAGAAAATCCGTTCCGGGCCAAAAATCAATATTTGACCATTCAGCTGTGAACAGCACAGCTGAATTTCCTAATGCAAAGAGCTGTGTGTGAACCTCATTTCCATAAATAAGTTTCAATCCAGGAGATTCATAAATTCACTAACTGCATTGAAGATGATACAGCCAGAGTGTTTATAGCAGAGACAGTTCTGTTAAGTCACAAATGATTTATTACTACTCATTCTGGAGACTGCCATTTTAACGCTATTTGACACGATAGTGGTATTCTCACTGAACCACTTGAGCATATACTTTTGTCATAATTAACTGCTCATCTCTCACCAACATTGGCTGCAGGGTTCCCCAAGGATTCATATTAGGACTAGCTCTGTTCTAATTATATGCATCCTCTAGGCATTACTTTCAAAAAACATCACTTAATTGTTATGTGGATGATATGCAGCTTTACCTTCCCTGTCAAATGATTTGTGTGCATTGAGGTGCCTCACTGAATGACGTGGGAATACCAAGCCTTGGATGGCAAACTCAAGTAATACCAACATCGTTATTTTTGGTGACGGCAAAGCTAGTCTGAAAACTACCATTAACAGAGAATGTCAAACCATTTTTTTTTTTACCAAAACAAATACAAAACATCTCTGTTAAGAGCAATTTTTACCAACTAAGAAAAACAGTTAAAATCAAACCATTTCTCTGCAAGAAGTAATCCATGCTTTTAGAACGTCTTGGTTAGACTACCGTAATTAATAATCAAATGGGTGTATGGGTCCAATTACAGTTGGTACAAAATGCTGCATTTAATTTCCTCACTGGCACCAGATTAAAGTAGTGGTGATGTGGTGCATTTTATGTCCCTTCATTGTCTTTTACAGGGTGCAGGTTGAAGTCCTTCTGCTTTTACAGCCTACAGTGGATGAGCTCCATCTCATCCTCCTCGGTCCTCAGTCACTGCCGACGGTTCCTTCCCTTCTGCCCCTTCCATCAGAGTCTCAAACTTTCTTACGTAGTTTACGAACAACGTGGGCTCGTTTGCGCCATGTCTCGTGCTTTTCCTGAGGTCATTTGACTCCTGACCTTCCAAACCGCGTGCGGCACTTTGGTTGGCCTCTGCCACTTCCGATGAATAAAGTTTCACTTGCTTGACGTACAACTTCAAAACCTGTCGCTTGATCTGGTCTGCAGAAGGCCGACAATTTGAGAGAAACCGCAAATGGAAGTGGCTAAAGCTTGATTAAAAAGAAATGCAGATGTGCTGAAAGAATTGTGGTTCAGAGGTGAAACCCTCTGAAAGCGATAGGCGAACACCTGAACCAGGATAAGTGCTAAAAACGTTTAACAATTGCTCAAAAAAATGTAAACCTCCTGGGTTATAAACAGCGCTCTGCTGCCTTCACAAATGCCGATGTTTACAGAAGAGCTGCCATTTGGAACCCACTTCTAACCGAGACCCTACATTATAGAACACAGATTCTTGCTTTGAGCACAAAGCACAGACCTTGCAGTGGAGAGCAGCAAGATCATTGGCTGAGCAGATGCACAACACAGACGACGGCTTCTTTTCACAAGCTGGAAGCAGCTCCGCTGAATTTTTGCATTGTAACAACGTCCTAAGAGCTGAAGACAAAAACCAAGAGCCCACTTCTTACTGACGTCTCCATATTCGCTGCGTTTTGTCTGCTTTCTGAGAGTTTCTGAGAACGTGCGCTGCCTTTTCTTCCTCGCGCTTTCAGACGGAACGCACCGGAGTGTCGCGTCAGTGCAAGCGCCCTGCGAGGGTGAGGGAAGCACCCCGGCGAGAGCAGCAGGCCACGAGCGCTCCCATCTTAATTAGAAGCTCCGGCAGTGAGCCGAGCGTGGGAGAGAAGGAAGTGAGGACTCGATGACCCCTGCAGCTGGAGGATGAGTGTGTGCCCCGGGGGGGGGGGGGGTTGTGGTTGAGAGGGCCAGGTCACCGGGACTGCCTAATGAGCTCAGTAGACCCGGCGGACCATCGAGCTTCGGTAATGGGCCACGGCTGTGCAGGGGCGGTTAGGGAACGCGGCATGGAGGGATTGATTATGCACCTGGAACGTCGGCCATTTCAGGACCATGTGGGCAAGCGTGGCCAAGCATTTCAATAAAGGTTTTGGCCTTCAGAATGTGTTTGAGAGAGAGAGAGAGAGAGAGAGAGAGAGAGGACAGTAGAAGACATGAGTTTCGAACAATGTCATGACCCATGCTGCCTCACACCATCTGGTTGCCTCAGACTCCCCAGCACAGTGGAAGGCTGACGCTTGCATGATCTCGTAGGTTGGAAGAGACCAGTGTGAGCTCAGGCATCACCAGCCTGTGCGCACGTGCCGCTTTCCCTGCTGCTTGTTCCGAGCTTTTTTGGGTCTCCGTTTTCCAGCAAAAACCAAAGAAAACCTTCATCGGAACAAATCACTGATGTCTGCAGGCTTGACATTTTATAGCCCACATCCAGGAACAACATGGAGAACGACGTGCGTTTGAGAGCTGAACAAGAAAAGCCGACCTGGTCCACACTGAATTCCGGAACCCTAGGAGACATGGCGTTTGCATATACGAGAGGCACGTCAGAATATTGCACTCATACGCCTTGCGGCATTCCCAAAAAAAACCCCTCTCTGGCTTTGTGCCTCTTTCTGTTTAAACAGCCTCATTCCACTTCAGCGTGCCGGGGGTGGGGGTGTTTCACAAAAATTTGCTCTTTCACATAGAGGGGCTAAGGTCTCTCCACAGGACGCACCTTTAGGGCAATCCTGCTACAAGTCACACCGTTTCCCCAAGGGTAACGGGAACAAAGAAGAGAATGCTAGAATGCTGCGGAGCCTTTTCCGACCAACAGACGAGCAGTCACCAATCAGACGGCCCCGCGTGCAAGCCAACAAGCATTTCTGAAGCTCCCCCAGGCCTGTTCCTGAGGCTGACACGGTCACAGTAGTATGTGATCTATACCAAGACTCAAGTGATCCTAAAAAGAACCCACTTTGAGTTCAACCGCAACATTCACTCAAACAAAGCGATAGGGTGTGTTATACCACAGCCTGCTCTTTGAGATGTCCTCACACTGAGCCTGACTGTGTGTGTGTGTGTGTTGCCAGTCGCTGGCAGACAGCTCCACGTTGCTAAGAACGTGAGACCGAGCCAAAGGAATGTCTGCCTCAAAGGGAGACACTGAAAGTGCGTGTCATCGGTGAGGCCGTGAGCCGGCAGCCACGCTCTCCCCCAGAGACACTACAGGGACAGCTTTACCTCTGAGGCCCCTACAGCCTGGAAACTGTAAAATCTGCTATTCAATTGAGTGGTTCAATGATTGTGTGCGCACGTGCGTGCGTGTTGTAGTAAAGTACACAGTTTCCAGGGAAACAGAACATTTCGCACATCTGGAAGGAAAGAAGGACCTCTGTCCAAAAGTTCTGTTTACAATTTATATTTTGAATACACCCCCTGCCATTCTATGTATACATCTATACACACACACACACACACACACTTTTTTAAAACTAATTTCCAACTGTCCACATCCAACGAAGCATTACAGTAGCTTCTAAAAACTAAATAAATGTAAGCACTAAAGAAGAGACGGCCTGGACGTGACAACCCAATGTTGGATCTCTGGAATTTTTATCAACCTGTTGAAAAGGTATTCATGTATACAGCGCTATTAAACTGCTCCAACAAAAGCCCACTGAAACAGCCCCACAAACCCCTACACTGCTGAAGGAGATGAAACCCTTTAATCTATCCTTGTCGTCATGCCACATGCCCAAACAATGGGGCAAAAGGAATTTCAGCAGGACGCCATCCCCCAACAGAGCTCTTTAGGATGCGTGGGCAGTCTGGCTCTAGAGTCCGACATTCCACACTTCTTGTTTAGCCGACAACCAGTCCTCTGGAAGCTCGGGTCATCATAATAGGAAAAAAAACACTGTTATCCAGCCTTCTTTTCCTGTTTAGTGTCCTGGCCATCATCATCCTCATCATCCAGTCACACCATTAATGGGTAAGGAGGGGTCATTTTTCCTGTGGAATATCTGACAACTGAATGCGGGAGGGTGATTGAGTGAAAACACGGGAAATGGAGGCAGTCTGGGATGTGACTACTTTTCAACTGCAAACTAAAAGGTTGGGGGGGGGGGGAAGAGAAACATGTACATTGCGTTTTTGAACGGACTCGCGCTGCAAAAACAACTTCTGCAAAATTCAAAGACAGTACACGAATATTCTTAAGCCAAGCAGTGGGTCATTCACACCAGCTGTCGAATGCCATTTTTACCTACACGCGCGCGCACACACAACCACACGTATCTGTTAAAACAAGAACCAGGGTGCCAAGTTGTGTGCTTAATTAGTTATTGCTCCAACAAATTAAAAGGAGCCATCAAAGAGCTCCAATGAAGAGGAATGGTCCCAGGTTCCTGACACGCTGAAGAGTTCAAAAGGAAGATTCATGAAACATTGAGAGGATCTCAGTACGGAGGCTCCCCCTGCCTCGCATTTGACCCTGGGTTCATTTATCTAATTGCTGAACAAAGGAGTCCCAGTTATCTCTCTTTCAGCACCCCCCATTCATCACTCATTCCTTTCTTTCATTTGTCTCCTTCTCTGCGGCAGTTTCAAGCCTGAAGATGGCAAAAATGTAACGCGTCCCCTCATGCATGTGCGAAGGGAAATACAGGAGGTCGGTTTGAAGGCAGGCATGAAATGAGGTGACGTGTCGTGTACACAGGGATCGCTTGCTAAAACCTCTGCGCACGTAAACAGGCAGAGAGAGAAAGATATCTATATCTATATATATATATCCTCTCATTATATCTATCTATCTATCTATCTATATATATAAAATGTGTGTGTGCGTGCGTGCGTGCGTATGAAGGTCACATTGTCGGGACCTCCTTAGTCAAACCTATGATCGCTACTCTGGCAAAACCTCAGTCCTTCTCCCCAAGTCAAAAGAAAAGCTTTATGACATCAATAGATGGGACAGGGAAGTCCTGTCCGTAAAAGAGGACGAATGGCTTGGAGAAGCCTAATCCAGAGTGCCTTGGCTGGGAGAAATCTCAGTAACTCTAGCTGTGCTTCCTGAAAGAGATACAGTACTCTGGACAGATAATTACATACTAGGAATTCGTCTGTTGCCGGGCCAGGACGGTTACAGGGAATGAGCCAATGTCAGCCGGGGAGACGTGGGAAAGGTGGGAGAGACGCGTTTCCATGGGCTTCTCCCACGGAACCGTGTGCCCCATGACGCAGTTCCTAATGCAAATTGTCTCATTTTTAAATGCATATTCAAATGATCAAGAATTTCCTACATGGGGAAATAAACATGCAATGCAGCCATCGCATGCTTCAAACAAATATTTCAGCCAAAACGTTCCTAAACGTTATTAAAGTTGCAAGTGGGACGGTGGGAGTTCCATGTGGAATTCCAGTTCTGAGTGGGATAGAAACCCGAGCCCAAGATGGGTGGAACTCCATACCCGGCAAATCTGGCATGTTCCTCTGCTCTTATGCAAGCCCTAAGGAATGCTGGGTCCAGACGGGGGGTGGGGGGGGGAAACAAACAAACAAACAAACAAACAAAAAAAAAAAAAAAAAAAAAGTCTTCAGTGGACAAAAGCTGATTTGGTCAGAATTGTTTTGAGCACGCTCAGGCTACAGTGGTGGTTTTAGTCTCCAAACGCGTCCCTCGTAATAACTCATGACAAAGAAAACACGGATGACCGCACCACCACACAAGCTCGGACATGTGAATATCGATCAGTTCCCTCAGGTTGTTGTCTCTCTGGAACTCAGAGAGAGAGAGAGAGAGAGAGAGAGAGAGAGAAACCTGAGGATGGAGAAAGACCCCCTGAACAAAGGAACAGCTGGGCACCCAAGACCAGGTGTGCTGGGCCCAAAGAGCAGAGCAGCAGTCCAGGCTGGATCTGCCCGTCAACAACACAGTCAAACGAACCTGAACTAAAATACAGGAACTCCTTACTGTTCTGCAAGGACGCAAGCATGCAGGGTTACACCTGAGCGCTCGCGCGCGTGGCCGTGTAACTCCGCCCGGCCCCTGTTCGAGACAAAAGGTGCACTACATTAAGAAAGTAAAGTCCGAGGAATGCGGTCTGCAATCGCCCGGGGTCAGGGCGAGGGCGTCAACGAGGAAGGACAGGAACAATAAACTTCATACTGAGTGAGAAATGACCGTGCTGGCCAGCCAAGATAAACGCCCCAGGTACTCGAGACCCGGGGGGGGGGGGGAAATCTTCGTCCAGACATGTGAATTCCAGCAGAGAGGAGGGGGTGTTGCAGGCCAGCTCAAATGGAAAACCCAGGGGCCAAAGCCAGAGTTCCAGTGAAAAGGAGGTGGAGTTCTCCTGGGACTGGAAAATAAAGATCCGGCAAGACTTTAAATTGCTTTCGATTCCGTCCACGCCCCTAAATGCAATGCGAAATCCGAGACATCCAATTTCCAATTCTGCCCGTGCGGCGCCACATGTACAAAAAACCACCAGGGCCCCGGAGTCGAAATCAGCCGACGCAAGCCCGTGGAGCGAGCCTGGTTAACGCGTTCCCAGGCCAGCACCACGGGGCAGGTAATTAGGCGAGCAGCGGGGAAGGATGAAAGAACAGCTTCCCCGTCAAGCTCCTGGGTTACAAGATCACGTGTGTGTTCGGGGGGGGGGGTGTCAAAAGTTTGGCAGAGGCGGCGAGAGGAGAGCTGCATTTTTCGCCAGGCGCAGCCGGTTGGGCGGGAAAGGAAGCCTCGGGGTGCCTACAGCCTGCCGCCAGCTTGAGAGCACCCCACTCTGCTTACTCAGTTGCGTAAATTAGCATACCTTCACCCCAGTGCCTTTAAAATGTGCGGAACACTGAAGACCAAGGAGCAGGACGAGAAGGAAAGGAATATAAAGATTGAGCTGGAAATGACTCGGGGAACAGTGAGGGTTCCTCCCTGTTGTGACGCTATTAGAAACCAGACAGTCTACCACGTGACGGAGAGCAAGACAATCTATAAACAAAACCTGGAAGCATTATGATGACAAACTGCCCAATTATGGAACCTGAAGAGTGAAAAACAGCAGGATCTTATGTCTCATGTACTCTAATGTGCTCTTTTCGTTTGGAAAGATGCCGCCATGACCAAGACGCGGTACATGACAGAAGACAGAAGCACCGTGCTCTGGAACGGAGCTGATCACCAGCAAACGCATGGTCAAAGGTCAACACAAGTCCTTTCAAGAAGAACAAACACAAAACCACACATCCTTCCACAGATGAGCTGAGAACCTTTCCAGACCATCACGAATGCCAGAGACTTCATGACTGAAAAGCACAAGGGAAACCTGCACCCCCACACAGACGATACGGCAAGTCCCCTCATGCCGCAGTGACCTCGCAGCCGGCGTGAAGTGGGCCGCGGGCTGCTTTTAACTTAACCAGCCCACCCACGAGCCCCGCCGAGTGCAGGTAACCCGAACTGTGGACGTGGCAGCTCTGTGCTGAAGCAGTGGGAACACGAGAAGGCAGGAATGGGGCCCGTCTCCGGGTCTCGGCTTATGGAGCGGAGGATCCTAGTCGGAGGGGGTCAGCGCGAGAGCTAGAGAGATGGAGCGCCTGTCCGCTCTTCTGAAAGGTTTCGCCTTGCCACGAGTCAGGCCTGATGGAGCGCGAGGCACTGATGGAGAGGTTTAACACACTCCACCAACTCCAAAGCAGCTGAAGCAGATACAAGTGGGACCGCATGTAGGTTTGGTGCAGACATGTAGCTTCTCAAAGAGGAAATGTTTCTTAAAAATTACAAAAAAAATGACCAATAGAAAGTATAGAAACATTAGTATAATACTGCCCAGTAGATTAGGTTGGTGTCTTAATTTAAAAAATCTGAAACAGGCAGTGATTGTAGCAGTTACTGGCTATTTTGAGAGTCTTGAATAAACCCACTGTAGATGGAACCCCCCCAAAATGTTCCAATACCACACAACTATAAAGCCTTTAAAAACTACAAACCAGAAAGTGCAGTGACCATGAATATAGAGCAATTTATTAGAACTGGCAGAAATGGTGACATTCCAGCCTCGAGACCGCTTTACTGCTTGGCTTGTCCCTGGTGCAAATGCAAAACACAGAGGAAGGAAGTTATTTGCCCGTTATAAAAGTCACTCCTGCCTGAAATGAGCATATGGGGTTCCAACGTTGAATACATACATACGGCCCAAAATGCACGTCAGGAACAAACCACCGCACAAATGAACGCCGATTAGGTACGTGGGGATTCGTGTCTTTTTTGTAGGAAACTAGACTGAAGAATTAAAACGTATTAGTGTTTTATAATGGCATTCTAGAGCCTAATCAAGCAGCCTGACTGCTGCAGCCAGTAATCCCTGGGAGGCCGGTTCAGTGAGGCAGGGAGCATCCGGACTACGGGCCAGGATTTCCCAGCAGTTTTAGCTCTGCCTGACCCACCTGCCTGAGGCTTTTCGGGTCAGTTTTGCTGCACCGGTGATCCGACTGCGAACGCCCTGCCGTAAAACAAGGGAAAAAGAACAAGGAGGAGGATGGTGACCTGCTGCCGTGCGTTGACCGGTCCTGGGTGCGAGGAGGGCTCGCGGCATTCCGTGTGAAAAACGTCATCTGCTCTGCCCAGCCGACGGCTACAAATCCTTCGGTCTGGCATCCAGGCGCTGGAGGAGCTGGCTGATGGAATGAGGAGCGTGCACGTGTGCTGGCTTGTGTGCTGCTGGGAACTCTGGGACGAGGAGCTGCAGACATTCCATTAGGCATTAGGACAGGGGTTTTGGCAGGCGCTTCAAACTGCAGAAGTTACATAACACCGCAACATTAATGCATAATGCAATGTTCTAAGCAAAGGTCCATGCTTCAATTTTGTGCAACTGTATTTTATACAGACGCAACGCGCAAGAATTTAAATGTGTGGCCTGCAGATATTAACGGAAACGGCAGGGATTACGGCCCTGAGGATTTATAGTCGTATCTTATGACTGCAAATACGCGCGTGTGTTTATCTGTCGGCCATGTTCGGGGTTCTCCAGAGTCCTGACCTGTGCAGCTCTAGGTGACTAATAGTTTCCGAAGGATGGGGGAAGCACCTACTACGTGTTCCCAGAGATCCCCTCTCGAAAACAACCGTTCTCCATGATGAATGGCCAAAAGGAAGCCATATGCCACGCGCACAATTCCCAGGAAGCCAAAGCCGATTCCCCGGATGCTCCCACCGGCTGTGTGTAGGCACCGAGCGCACCCTTTGCCATCAGGAGTGTCAAACTCCAGCCTTTGGCGTTCGCCTCGCTTTCTTCAATCTATTTCAGGTTACCAGGCCAATTAGGGACCCCTTAGGTAGCTGAGACAGAGAAGTCAGTGTGTTGCAACTGTGCACTCATATGATGTCTTGCTGAAATAATGCCTCCATAGTTGCACCATCCCCGCCCAAACACTCCCCCTCATGGGCTTTGTGGAGAGCCGATTGGTGCTAGAGAAGTCTCGGATATTGGTGCGTGACCAGACCATGCACGAGCTGAGGATGGACGCAGCAACTCGAAAACTTAGGTTCTTTTCCCAGCAGAGGCCGACCGGTTTCAAGGTTTCTTCTTCATGATTCGGGATGCAGACGTACCCTGGGTGCCCTGGGGAAGCAATTTGGGTCCCCCTGAATAGGACCAGGTCCTCTTAAATGACAGCTGAACTGAAATGAAATGGAGTCGTGAAATATTGCGAGAAAACACGCGAGACAGAAAGCAAGGCAGGCTTCGCGGAGTGGGCCGCAGAGCATCGTGTGGGAGGGGTCTTTCGTCATAGAGCTCACAGCACAGGGAAAACGTACAGCCCTGATAAGAGCACTGCATTCAGTGACTTCTGCTGCATGGATAGTTCACAAATAAATGGAGAAAAATGGATCATAGCAGCAACAAAATACAAATATTTGGATAGGTTTGGTACTACGCACATTAAAGCACACAACTGCTCAGGAAGTTCTCTCCGCTCCGGCACACGCGAATTCACTCGAAGGGCTTGATTACATACTCGTGGCGGTAAATGCCGTGACCATCAGAAAGGGACACGCATCCAAACATGGCTAACGACGACTGAAGGCTACCGCAAAGCCGTAAGCGTGAACTCACGTCAAGCTCATGAACTGGCTTGCGGCGGCTTCCACGTCCTCTTAACCACATCAGCATTTCCGTGTGAATGCACAGCACTGCCACGTTCGACTTTATTTACGTGCTGTGGAAATGCGAACAGTGAGCTTCTTTGCGCAAGGCCGAGCAAATCCAACGGTGGTTCGACTGTGGAGACATAACACATGTAAGTGATGCGTTACTGTTGAGCTGTGGGTCTGAATCCGGCCTCGCCTTTAACACTGATCACTTAAACACTCATCAGCAATGGTCCCCTTAATAACCAAGATCACCAACCGTCCGCTTTATCCACACGTGCACGCACATCTTGGCTTAAACATTAAGAGTCAAAAACATTCCAGATCTCTCAAACTGAACCAAACAACCCTCATCACGTTTTTTCATGGAGTTTTGAAGACGTCTGGCCCCGATCATCAACCATCGTTCCATCCCTCATGCAGCATCAGAAGGGTGCAATTGCTGTGGAAACAATTGCTGTGGCAACAGTCATCCGATTTTTTTTTTCCCCCTTTCTTTCAATTTTTTTGGACCATTCTGCTCACAATGACTGTATTTTCGGAGATCCAGGCTGCTTATGCAGGCTGTTCCCCTCCACACGGCTCATCACTGGAAGCAAATGCGCTTGTTAAGCTAAAGGCATACAAATGGAGCCATAGTCTCTCGAAATCCAGATGGTCGGACACATCTGTAGCACTGGCAATAAAAGTTTGTTTTACTGTGGCACTACAGCCATTTCAAAAGGGAAAGGCTAACTAATGAGTTTGCACAGAAAAAACTGCAATGGTGTCTTTACTTGAAGTCAATACAAGTATAAAATTTAATTTAAACTGTTTAGCAGCTGTACAGAAACACAAATAAATATTAGACATCGATTTAATGCAATAAATAAATAAATAAATCTGTGGAACTTGGATGTGAGTGGACCTCAAGGCGGTTATAGGGGAAAGTCCAGACATCGTCAGCATAGATGAAACACGGAATGGGAAACATCTGGAAGGTTTTTAGTTACACATGTCGACTAACGCTACCTTTCCAAAGAGCCAGAGAACACAGCACGAACCAAAGCTGAAGCCCAGCGAAGGGAAGCTGAAAAAGTGCGCTGCATCTCAGGCCCAACCAGGTGAAAGGGCTTTTACCACACCCACATTTCCATTCACAGCTGCCTGGATTACAGCCAGAGACAGCCATTTCAGTTTCGGTTGTTTCTTTTGACTTTCCATTGGTTAAAGCTGTGGCAGTAGACACATGTCAGACTGTTGAAGGCTGCTCCCTTCGTGGAATTATTTTTACCGGTTCTGTAGCTCGGGACACGCTATGACAATTCCCACACCAGAACCAGAACCACATGCACTCATGGGTTGAGGAATCCAGAGCTGACAGGTCCTGTTTCCAGTAAAGAGACGGGGGAGCGTGCTGTATCTTATGTGACTCGATATGATTCTAGCAGCCAACCCACGCAGCAAAGAACAAAGAAAACAGGCTGTCAATCTCAAAGCGGCAGCTTTTAAAAGCAGTCCGCCACACGGCACTACCTTGGCCAAGTCTGCGCTTTTCCCTGATGAGCTCACTCACGGGCAGCGGCCGTGCTGTGGCCTCTACCGAGAGGAGACGCCCCGTCAAAGCCCGTCGACAAGCTGCCAGGGAGCAGAGGAGAGGCGGTCGGCGCCAGCCAGAGGGGCATCGCATGGCGGTCGTAAACCCGCGAACCCCTAGCGGCTTTCCAATTAAGAAGCACTGCTGGGGAACGGGGCAGGACCAAGCGCACACACGTCCGTGTGACGCGCATGCCGGATGACATCACACCCCGTGGAATGTGATGCTTTTTTTAGCGTGCTTTTGATCTCCGTGATGCAAGGCTCTCCATCATCCCACACACACACACACGCGCACACACACGCGCACACACACACGCAGGAGAGTGATGGGGGTGGGTGTGTGGGTGGACGAGAGAACAAGAGACTGGCAGGAAAAGCAACGTCAACGCGACGCGAGTGTAGATTTGAAACACCTTTTGCAGACTCGACAATGGATCACAAAATTCAGTGTTGGATACAGCAGCAGGGAATCAATCATCCCAGTGGAGAGGCACTGCAGGGAGAGGGGAGGCACCTTAGGGAGGTGCTTCAGTAGAGGGGAGGTGCTTCAGTAGAGGGGAGGTGCTTCAACAGCCTCCACAATGGGAGCAAAATCTGGTCCCATTTCGTAGCTGAAAACTGCCCAGTGCAAGTTCTGGTCTTTGGTGCAATCACTACTGAAAACCTTCCTCAAAAGTCCTTGGTGATTGTAAAAACATTCCGTAAATAAAATATGAAGCCTTGCACCCACACATTAAATATAATGAAGATGATACTGTAAAGTACAGGGGTCAAACTCAGGACCTGGAAGGATGCAGAACAATACACACACACACACACACACACACACACACACACACACACACACACACACACACACACACACACACACACACACAAAATCAACTTGGAGGGCTTGGTAATCAGATGGTGATTTGACAGGGCAGTGGCCCTCTTCGCAGGGATGGCCTTAATAAGAAAACAAGCAATTACAGAAAGCTACTGGTGTTCATTTACTCTTAGCCGTACTAGCAAGTCTTTGGTAAAGTTCTCCTTTCTGCTCATATTAAAGTGATCCTGCACTGACTGACATGAACCTACTGAGCATGTGGCACACAGAAGTGCAGAAATGGAGACAGTTTGCACGCTACAAACTTAGCAAATGACTTTTTAAGCCATTTTTAGCTGTCACCTTAGCAATACTGACAGATAGCTTCAGGTTTGATGGTTATGCAATTTTTTTCTGCTGAAGATGCCGTTATATGATGTGATGATGTTTTTTGTTGGTACTTTGTGTGTGTGTGTGAGAGAGAGAGAATGCACACAGGCACTCACCTTGACTGCCCTCACACGACCCGCCCCATTCTTTGAGCCGGCTCAGACCCTTCTCAGAACGGCCTGAGCGCGCAGTGTCTACTGTACGTTGCGCTCGACTTCACCTCGCCTCACTCTGATGCCCGCAGACAGGCTTGTCTACACGAACTCAGCGGCCGCAAGCCGGGTCCAAACACGCCGCCGCAAACTCGGGATAGTTTATACATGCTCCGCTGGAGGACTGAGGGAGAACCCCCAACGCGAGCAAGATCAAGACAAGCTCCAGGAAACGCTACTGCAGTCGTCCGTGGCGGTGTGGCGCGGCGCGGCCCGACTCGAGCCCCTAGATGTGGCTCCCTTTCCCCTCTTCCTTCCTGTGGTTCAAGGGACCGCTAGGGAAGGCCTTGCAGGAAGGGAAGCAAAAAGCTGCAGCACAACCTCCGACGAGCTGGTTAAGTGTTCCTGCCGCACGGAGGGCCGCACTGGCGAGGGTTGGTCTCGCCCAGGTTGGCAGGGTCCTTCGCAGTGACATCGCAGCACGAGGGCAGACGAGAATGGAGCAGGTCTCCACTTCTGTGCTCCGATTCGTCAAGGTCGTGTGGGGGAAATCTCAGTTGGGACAGGAAGTGGAATGAATGGTCACCGATACTCAATCCTGGCCCCTGGAACCAAGCCCGGCCCAGGGTTTCATAATCACTGGGTAATTATTTATACTGACTGGCCACTGTGTCATTGCACCTGACCTGAAGGTGAAAGGTCTGCACGAACCTTTCAGAGACACAGAGATACAAAAGGCACCTCAGTACATATCTGCTAATCTTTGCAACCCAACCCTAACTAATCAGAATTTCATATTTAATTTGATTCATGACAAATTAAGAATCACCAACATACTTTTATTGCTGCAGTAACGAGGGCATTTAGCTAAATATGCGTTACACCAATTTAGATCGGACACGCTGCTTCACGAAACGGGCATAACCGTGACTGTGAAGTACCTAAAACCATAATGATTGCCACTGTGATGCAGACATTCACTGCCCTCAGTCATTTACTCTGGCAGTAATGTTTTCCCCTCAAGGAGCAAATGTTGCTCGTGGTGAAGTGAAGAAATCTGAATGTTCGTGCTTGGTGCACGACAACAGGTCAACACAGCAATTTGTGCCAAATGAGGCCCTGTGCCGAGTTGGGGTACATGTCCCTGGACTTTGATCCAAATGTTATTGAAACGCAAACTGGTGGCAAAAGCATACAGCATCACGCCAGTCGTACGGAACCACCATACATCCCACGTGCGAGCCACCAACGGTACATCGACTCAAAACCATACCGAAAAACTGCTCTTATACGTACGTGCGCCGTCTGGGGGTTTCCGAACCCGACGGCTCCCACGTGTGCTCAGCCTTCAAATAGAGCCGACGTCGTCCACGTCTCCGTCTCTGCGCCGGGCGGAGAAGCGAGGAGGAGGGGCCGGGGGGGGGACTCCGATGTGTCGGAGTCATTTCGCACCACCTCACAGATAAATCTTGCCTCATATCTAGGCCGATTTAAAGCTATTCACATTCACCCTTCATTACAGGGAAAAGATATGATGATTTCTATCTTATTTACCCCCCCCCCCCACCCCTTCAAGTCTTTCATCAAAGGAGCTCAGGTAGCAGTGACTGGGATTTGGTAAAGCGCCTTATGCCCTGTACACACAACCTGCCACTGGGTGAGGGGAGAAGAGGACACTGACCTGGGAACAGTGGGTTATTGCTTGAGCCTCACTGTCTCATTAAATCTGCTGCTGTGCATAATTACAGCAGCCCTCCAGTCTGCCATTAAGGGGTATGAAGCAAAAAAACAAAACAAAAAAAACCTTCCTTTACAACCCAAGAGCGCTCAAGGTGACCGTTAGCATGTCAGCACGTTCAGAAGGTAAACCCAAACTCGCACGGGACCTGGAGAAACCAGAGAGGAAACGTGAGCAAACAAACAAGGTTCAGTTCGCTGTGCTTTCTGCTCGGGGAACGTGGGAGAAATCCACCTGTGACATTCAAATAAATTTTTAAGCAGCACTTGGGGGGCAGTGTTCTGCTGCCAGATAAAATGTGTACAGCCCTGCTTATTGAGGGCAGAGAAAAAAAAAAAAAAAAAAAAAAAAAATCTTCGACTGTTTTACATAAAAACAAAACATTGCTTTCAGCAGTTCTTTCAAATTATTAGTGAATACAACAGAGGTGATCCGAGGCGATCGCCGTTTCGGATCTTTACGTCATCAGGGGCGGCACTCACCAGTTCACGCGTCCCCAGTGCATTCTGCGCCTGAACCCAGACAATCACGGCTTCCTTGTTGTGAGGAACAGAGGGCGATGGATTTGCCCCCATAGTGGTCATTGGAGAGGGAGACCTGGAGCGATTACTTCAAGTGTTACGCCCACGACTGGACCAGTGTGGAGCGTAGCCAACGCTCTGCAAATTAGTGATCTCCACCACGGCTAATAAAACTACTGTTTGGTCAGTGGTAAGGAGCGCAATAAGGAACTCAATTAAGAGAAGACAAGCAACAGGCTCCCTAGCTGGAAAATAGCCACCAACACTCCGCCACGCTCCAGGTTCTTGAAGTCATCTACAACAGGTAAGGCAGGGCCTCGCGGTCCTAATTAAACATCATCCTGTTCAAAAGGGAGCAGTTTAAGGTGATTAGGCTGAGTTAATAGGGCAGTGGCACCACAGATCCAGCATTACATAACCCGGTAAGCCATCTCGGGCTGTCACCACGCATGCTCTTGAGAAGCAGGCCCTAGGCAACACTCAAGGGAACACAGAGGAGATATGTGGCAGTTCACCACCGGGAGGAGATGCCAAAAAGGGGCACTGCTCACATACCGGGTACAGGAAGTTTAATCTTTTAGGGAGGTGTTCTCAAGCAGCTCTGGGCCTTGTTTAAAATAAATCCAGTCGTAGCAAGTAAAATGGTGTCCGCTGGAAAGTATTTAGCCTGAAGAATGAAACGGAGTTAAATGATTCTTGATGAATACCCATATATGGTCACGGATGGCGGAGTTAAAGAGGCTCAAAGAAATTCAGGCTCCATGCTAGGGACTGCGGCGGGTCCGCGGGGACAAAGCCCATAAAAAAAGAAAGAAATCAAAACACATCAATAAAGCGCATGCACACGGCCAGATTTAAAGTCATGTACCGCAAACGCCAAGTCCATAGACAGAAATGCATGTAAACGCACAAGCCCTCGTGCAGATCGGAATTTAATGCCCTACAAACCGATCATCCCTACACCATTTGTTACCCATTTCCTAAGCAGCGCAACCACAGAACTCAGGATTCGGGGAAACCCGTAAATGAACCGACATCGACTGCCTCGAGGGCTCGGTCACAACTACAGCTCTTCCACTCAGCTCTCATCATGGAAGGCTTAACACCAATATCGTCTTGCTCTTCGGTTCTAAGAATACATATTTGGCTCTCTGAGTGGACCGTCTCTATGCCCCCAATGATCAGAGCCCAAGATAACTTTGTGTCTCTATAGTGGCGGGGGGGGGGGGGGGGGGTGCCGCAAATCTGGCCACAGGGGGTCTGCCAAGCGCCTGCTTATCCGTGTGACTTGGATTCCAAATCAGTGAACCACTGGAAGTTCTTGCTCTGAAGGGAAACCTGTGCACTCAGAGGGAAAGACTGCAATTCTAATCCTTCTTTCCACAGTCAATTACTTAATTTTCAAAGTGGTACTGCCAGTGGCGGCAGCTGGAAGAAACGTGAAATGACGGAGATGATTTGGCACACGCATGAATAAAACATGAACGACTTGAAACTTTCAAGAGTGCGTGTGTGTGTGTGTGTGGGGAGGCAAAAAACATGAGTAAAATGCAGCCGATCAATTATTCATCACCACAGCCAACAGAGCTGCACATTCACGTAAACGTCCATGTTTGACGAAATTCAGCATCCGTCCTTGTGCGCGAGTGCATGTGTGTGTGGGGGGGAAGCATGATGGTCCATGGCTAGCGAGGAAATGAAAAAAGAATGAGCTGCCTACACTGCTAAAAATGCGGCATACATCTTTTATTGTCATGGTGCAGTACGCCAGAAAACCTTGTCGGGGCAGAAAAAGTCAGTCATTCATTCGCTACTAGCACGCTAACCGAGGCGCACGGTACGAATGACTTCACGAGGCTGCACACGGTTCAGCTGTGTCGATGGGGAGTTCAGTTCCCGCATCCCAGCTGCGGACGTTCATCTGTGCACGGACCTCATCAGCAAAGACGTATATGGACAAACGTGCATAAAAATCTTATATTGTACTCACGCACATACGCACGCCCACACACAATAGAAGGGCTACATGCATCTGAGAACCCTGGATATGATGTGGCCTGCGTTAGACTGGCCTGCATTGCTTTGGCCAATGTCATTTAGATTCATTGGATCACAGAATGCTATGATTTAACAAAACATGCCAAAACACTCATCCGGAACAAGGGAGATTGGTCAGGCTGCAAACAGCGCACAAAAACAGGTTTGTTTTTTTTTTAAGGAGCATGCTGGAGGGCTCATTTACATGTTGTGGCCCTCTGCAATATTAGTATTGCAAAGCCCAATATTGCGATAATGAATAACAAACGATTTATTGTACGAGCCAATTCAAGTCCAAGTGTTATTCAGTGCTCGGTGCAGCTTTAATGAGCCAAGTCGGGATTTCTTATCTCACTGCTGGAGTCGAGACAGAATAAATTTTATTCTGAATGATGATGCAAGCAACTATGACTAATTCCAAGTAATTATAATATCCACAATATGTCAGCCCAGTTCTGCATAACTGCAAGGGGAGAAAAAGTAATTGAAAAAGCCTTACCAGTAAAGACAAAAGCCTTTTTATGAGTGCATGCAAAAGCTTGTGCGTCATGCAACGCATGCTTAAAAGCCCACAAAGCCACGCATGCCCGCAGGGCCTCAGATCACACGGGTCACCGCTGAGCCGCAGAACTCACTTGCGCACAAATACCTAACCGTAACCACGATTAGCACAAAGCTAAACATAGCAAAACTAAAAAGTGTTCAGAATTTGGGCCTTAGTTCCAGAGCCTAAGGAGAACGCGTGGGGAACAGGAAAGAGGGAGTTAGTTTTAAATCCAAACAGCTGCAGCACGTTATCCGCCACAGCTGTGCTCTGATGCTGTTATATCGTGTCACTGTGGTGAGTGGCATGCGAACATCCCAGCAGGTCACCCACGACAGCCCGCCGACAGGAGAGAGGGCCAGAGGTCACGCCGGCAGGGGGGCGAGAGGTCACGCCTGTCGCAGTCGTTCTGCGGTGCCAGAGAGGAGCTTGGGAAAATGGCTGTGCAAATTCTTCCCACAGCCCTACCCCCACCCGGGGCGTTATTGCCGCTAATCCAACTGAGTGCCCCGAGACGGCACAGCAGGGGGTCTGTGTGGGGGTGTGCAGGCCTCTGAGCTCTGGGAGCCAGACGGCTGTATAAGCTGGGGGGGGGGGGGGGGAGTAAGAAATGGTGGGGTGGGAGCAGCTGGTCAGTGCCAAGAGGACATAAGCTCCTCTTCGCTTCGAGCGCGAGAGCGGAGCTAGATAACCGGGCAAACTGATTCTAATTAAATGCTTTAATGACCATTACTGTGAGACACCATCCAAGACCTCAGCTTGCACACTGCCATACACAACAAAATGAAATCGGAGTTTGTCCACGGTGACTCCCTTCTCTCCCAGTCTGACTAATGCAGGGCAGGATTTGTAAGTCATGCGAGGCCTGGCTGAAAAGGGAACCCTGGTAAAATTTGGAATGACTCCACTTAGGACTAAGTTTTTACATCCATGTTAGAACTACAGCTGATACTGGAGAGCTGCTTTGTCCACAAGTAAAAGTAACATGTGCATTAATACAGCAGTCTTACAACAGCCATCCTCATGTTCCTAGAAAAGCCCTTATTAAGAGGGCACAGCCATAGACCAGATGCAAACGATCATTCCGACTTTTATAAAAAATTATTTTATGTTTGGTTAACTGGTCTGTAATAAAATGTGTGTCTATAATTAGACAATCCATTTCACCTGAAGACCTAGCGTAACAGGGTACAAGAGCAGCTATGAGCCTGCCAACGAGGGGCTACACATGGCCTGTGTGTGTGGGAGGGGGGTGTTCATGTTCACTTTTGTAAAACTACTACTAAAAAGCAACAGGTTTAGTTACGACATGAAAGAAAAAGGTGAGTGTTCCCTGTGCATCCATTGTGGGGCAGATTATATTTTTCAACTGATATAACTTGCTGTAAATCTCCTCGTTTCTGTGCACCTATGCATCAGAAGATACAACACACTGACTCACTTATTAAGCTCTTCACAGCAAGAGTGCCAACAGGCCTTTTCACTTCCTAATCACCAGTTACATAATAAAAGGCCCTGAAGCCAAGACTCACTGAAAGACAGCTAAATGCGACTTGCCTGTCGTATTCCGCGTTGTCTCTGTCACAGCGAGCATCCTTATGCTTCTGCCAGTCTTTGCCGTGCTTGCAAGTGGTGAGAAGAACTACATCCTCCGAGTTGTGAACGTGGTACAGAGCGTTGCGCGTGTCAGACCCAATCCCCGTCAGGTAGCGCTTACCCTTAAATACCAACGTGTATTTCCTAAACGGGGGGATGGAGTTGTATTTTAAATAGCCCCTCTCCCCTCCGGTCCTCGGGTGGTCTTTGGAGAACAAAGGAATGGACACGTCAAAATTGGGTCTGAAGTTCTCCGTGCTAGTGCTCGCTTTTGCCAGCATGGCCTGACCGATGTCGAAACCCAGATCTTCCGTGTAGTCCGGCCATGTCCCCGAGTACAGGTTGAAGATGAGGTGATTCCGGCCGTTATTCCACAGGCTTAAGTTCTGGATCTTTGTTTTCAAGTTGTGCACGTACTGAGGTGACAACTTGTCCCGGTCCAGGGTGTCCAGGTTCAGGACAAATAGGCAGGCCTGTCCTGGGTCAGATGTGTAGAACCTGGAGCCCTCAATTGACGACAAAATGTTTTGGTAACTTTCTGAGATTTTTTCACCCTTTTGTTGAGGGTACACGTAAACTTTGAAGCTGTCCTTTCCGCACAAAGAAAAATCAAAACACGAGTCCATTCGGCAACGTTTGCCCTTGTAAACACCGGAGTTGACGTCCCTCTTTTGCCTTGGCCAAGTGTGAGCACTGTAATCCTCAGTCTCCGTCTGATCCCACGGAATGAAAGGTTGTAAAGGCTCGGTAAAGTGCGGCCAGTGGGAATTAGGACGATGTCCACTTCGGTCATCGCGTCGGTTTGGGTTCCTCTTGGAAGCTGGAACTTGCACCCCGCTTAAGTACAGCAGCAGAACAAGACATGCGCCGGCGGAGAACAGAATTAAATACCGTTTTTTGGCCTGCATGTGTCCTTCGATCCAGGTCGAGGTGTTCACGAATAAATCCAACGCGCCGGGAACTTTTACTCTCACCAACTCCAGTCGGAAAGCACCGCCATCTTCCACCAGCCTGCAGGGGGTTTATGCTCGCGTCTTCCGCCGTCTTCTGGGTCCGTTCCCAAGTCCCGAGCATGTGGGCGACTTTTCTTTAACATCTACAGCTGCCGCGTCCAATGTGTGGCTTCTGCTTCAAAACGGAACGAGTCACTCGAATGGACTTCAACCCAATCCCCGCGTCCTTCTACACACTCCCTTCTCGCTACTGTTATCTCCACGTCCACCATAAAATAAAAGACGGGCTAAGAAAACACTGCACGTTTGATGAGCCGGGCTGTAGCGCTTCTAGGAGCAGAACCGAGGTAGAAGCAAGGCAGAACCGGTGTTCCCTCCAGCTAGGTGAGAAACTGGAAGCTGCACCGTCAAACACGTCCGAGGAGGGCAGCGAGCCTGTTTCTCACGTCCAAGCAACGACGTCGGGTCGCTTTATACCGTTGTACCTCTATGGACGATAGCGACGGCATCGGCAAGGATACAAACACGCCAAGCGGAGCAAATCCCTGCGTTTCCACACATTTTTTGTGTCCTTCGGTTCTACAGCACGAATGCTACTCGGTTGCCTTGATGAACGCGTGGCTTTAGCAGCATGAAAAACAGCTCGCAGTCCAAGCCACTGTGGCGCTGCGTCCTTTTACCGTCTGGGAAGCGTTCCAGAAGCCATAATCCCCGAACTCCAGCGCTGCGCGCTTGGGATTGTTACAGTGTAGCATCCCAATCCAGCACGACAGCTGCTGACGTCACGTCCTTCCATAATCCACGGACAGCGCCGATTGGTCTGCCGTCATATCCGGGGAGAGGCTGGCGCGTCCGCTGCGCCCATTCACGGCCAGGGTCGACGCGCGGCGGTCTTAAAGCCGCGACACGCCGCGACATGCCGGGGCTTCATAATTAACACTGATTTACGCCGGCTTTGTGCGGCTAGAGCTCGAACCCTTGTGCGAGATGACTCATTGCTCAGACGTAATGCTAAAGAGTGGGGCCCTGCAAGAAACTGCAAATCTAAGCATGCGCTTACATGCCACTAAACCTAATTCATGGTCACCTATAGAGTAATTCCCCCAAGATGCATTTACTTTGTTGCAAAATGTGAATTGTTAAGGTTAAGGGCGGTACGACTGGGAAACGTAAGAAAGCTGCGGCGACGCAGTGACCCGGTTGTCTGCGCTTAGGCTGTAAGGCTATGTTGCAATTTTGTCTGTGAATATATTACCTGTAAAGCCCAAATACTGTACTCTTTATTTTATAGCTTTGCAAAAGACTTTATTTTATGATGAATTGTCTACAAAATGACAATCTTTTTATCTGATCTGAAAGAATCAGAATTTTATAAGGATCATAACAACGGCAAGATATATTTAGACAGATAGGACATCCCAGATGTTACTTATGCTGTAACAAAATGTGGCCTGGATAATGAACTTGCTGAATAGATGGATGCTGCCTTTGCGTTTAACGTTTTGCTCTGCAGAAAGATATATATATATATATATATATATATATAGAGAGAGAGAGAGAGAGAGAGAGAGAGAGAGAGAGAGAGAGAGAGAGAGATTAGTGCACACGAGCATAATAATTCTCTCCAGCAGGCTGACACAGACCTGTCTTCTGTGGAGGTTTTTTGTGCAGCTGCTGGGAGCACAGAGAGCAGATCTGACTGTGGGCCACGGGATTTGACACAGGTAGGGGAAGGTGGAGAAAGGTGCAGGTATTCGAAGGCACGTTCCTCCGAAGCTGCGGAGCTGGCAGCCACGAGTTCGTGCGCGCGATTGTCAGGGAGTGTCGTCTTCCGTACTGTTCCCCATGAGCACGTCACGGAGGAATGCGTCTTAAGAGTACGCGGAATTTCAGTCTGAAAAAGAAAACATTTAAAGTTGAAACCAGTTCACACAGATTAAAAGTTGCTTTTCATTTTGTGCTAGTTACGAAAAAGGTCGTCTGTGCTTTTCTGAAAGCTTCATTTCTTTGTGGCAGCTTTACTGTTAATGTGACTTTCACTTACCCCATTATGTGATTCCGTCAGTCATGTAAATCCATTCAGATGTAATACCACAGGGCATCAGGAGAAGGATTTGGTGCTATTTAATTTCTTTGCTTTGTAAAATCTCCAAACCTTCAGGCTTTTTGATATAGTAAGCCCCTAGCTGCCATCTTAAGATACCAAATTCAATGGCCTGTTTAAATGGTTGAGATCACTGATGGTTTAATGGAAGAGATGGAATCAATCCATGGCAGTTAGAAGGAGAATACAAGAGCAGAAAGCATCAGCCACACGCTATCTGTGCTGTGTAGCGGACGTATCTACCCCTGGTGCAGGTAAGCTAAGGGGTAACCTCCTATGGCGCAGCGCTTTGTATTACTCCTGACAAATGCTCCCGTGCTCCTGGAGGTGGATGTGCCACGGACGTAAAGTTTTACGTCAGAAAAGGTAGCGATGACACTCTGCAGGCTGAAGGTGTTTTTTTATGAGTTATCACAACGAGAGAACAGCAACATCACCGATAAAACGCATTTTCAGCACAATGTCGCTTTTAGAATCGGAATTCATGTGGAGCCTGAATAACACGGCTCATCTGTAGCGATCCCTACTCTGGAATTGACGTCCCCCCCACCCGGGTTCGCCTGACCGAGGCTACGGCGAGAGAGACCGCTTTGTTTTCTTTGAAACGGCTAATAGGATAGCGGTGACACTAAGTGAATGGCAATGAGGAAGCCAGCATGTGGATGTCATTAGGGTGGAGAGCAGGCTTCCAACAGTTCTCCTTCATCTTCAATTAAGGCTGAAGCTTCCCTTTGGGACAAAGTGGCTGATGGAGGGTCATTTAAATCCCCCCAACAGCCAGAACAGTTTTCACAGGTCATTAAAGCATCTTTACTTGGACTGGAATTATTTTTATGTGTGCAGTGGGATGATGGGCCTGGTTTTTATGTGAAGTCGTGCTTTGCAGTTATCTTGTGCTTAGCCTCCAGGCCGGTTCCTCTTAAAATGCAAATAAAGTCAACAAACAACAGTTTAATAGTAGGATGGTTAATGCTTTCAGGAACTTGAATGACATCCAAGTTACATGCATACACCAGCAACTCTCGCTGTACTCCAGATTACGGTCATGGAATTGAGAAATTGATCCTCCACTATAATTAAGCACTTCATGACATTTATGTCATGTAGCAGTTGGAGCAGTTTCTTCCACTTAATCCCCCCTGGGGAATGTATTAAAGATGTGATAATGCTTTGAGTATTTCTGTTTTTGTGGGTGTGTTTTCTAACACCTGGGACAGAAGAAAGGTGTGCCAACTATCTCAAACACGCCATAATGTTTCTGCTGGACTCTCTGTGGTAGAGCACTGGGAGGTGAAGAAGAGAAGCATGTTTCCACTACTCTCAGTCTTTCTAATTTTCACAGCAGGTCGATTCTAATTCAGCATGTCAAAGATGAAATTCCTCTCTGATGTACAGCAAGTGCACACACACACACACACACACACACACACACACACAGACACACACACACACCACTCCAACCTTAAAAATTCAGCCTGTATTCACCTAGCTGTGAAGGGTGTTTGTTCATTGAAAACACAACAGCTATGACAACAACAGAGATGTCATATGTTTGTAGTAAAACAATTTTAAAAGCAAATGAAACATGCATATAGAAGCAGCCACTGTTGAGTTGCCATAATTTTGTGCTTGTCTTCCCGTTAATGATGAGTTAAAACGAACTTTTAATAAAAACTTAATCAAGATATGCAGTAGCATACATTTACACATTGTGCATTCTAAAAGTGCCCTCTAGAAATAAACGCATGAACATTTAGACAGATTACTTTAAAATCACCAGTTGTTTGTTTGTGATTGATATAGGCCATTTTTGTGCGTTCAGATTTCAGACAGTCCCACGCAGTATTGAAATGCTCTAGGCACTATGCATCAATGCAACCATAAAATCAGTGGTCATCATTATCTAACCAATGTTCCATTACAATGAACACATTAACTTTTTAAGCATTGTTATTGCTGCATTGCAGCCCAGTATCTCTGCAGTGGGGACAGGGTGCCTACTGTATTTCTGCAGTAGGGACAGGGTGTCTCCTGTATTTCTGCAGTAGGAACAGGCTGTCTCCTGTATCTCTGCAGTAGGGACAGGCTGTCTCCTGTATCTCTGCAGTGGGGACAGGCTGTCTCTTGTATCTCTGCAGTGGGAACAGGGTGTCTCCTGTATTTCAGCAGTAGGTACAGGCTGTCTCCTGTATCTCTGCAGTAGGGACAGGCTGTCTCCTGTATCTCTGCAATGGGGACAGGGTGTCTCCTGTATCTCTGCAATGGGGACAGGGTGTCTCCTGTATCTCTGCAGTGGGGACAGGCTGTCTCCTGTATCTCAGCAGTAGGGACAGGCTGTCTCCTGTATCTCTGCAGTGGGGACAGGGTGTCTCCTGTATTTCAGCAGTAGGTACAGGCTGTCTCCTGTATCTCTGCAGTGGGGACAGGGTGTCTCTTGTATCTCTGCAGTAGGGACAGGGTGTCTCCTGTATTTCTGCAGTAGGTACAGGCTGTCTCCTGTATCTCTGCAGTGGGGACAGGGTGTCTCCTGTATCTCTGCAGTGGGGACAGGGTGTCTCCTGTATCGCTGCAGTGGGGACAGGGTGTCTCCTGTATCTCTGCAGTGGGGACAGGGTGTCTCCTGTATCTCTGCAGTGGGGACAGGGTGTCTCCTGTATCTCTGCAGTGGGGACAGAGTGTCTCCTGTATTTCTGCAGTGGGTACAGGCTGTCTCCTGTATTTCTGCAGTAGGTACAGGCTGTCTCCTGTATTTCTGCAGTGGGGACAGGCTGTCTCCTGTATGTCTGCAGTGGGGACAGGGTGTCTCCTGTATGTCTGCAGTGGGGACAGGGTGTCTCCTGTATGTCTGCAGTGGGGACAGGCTGTCTCCTGTATGTCTGCAGTGGGGACAGGGTGTCTCCTGTATGTCTGCAGTAGGGACAGGGTGTCTCCTGTGTCTCTGCAGTAAGGACATGGCGTTTCCTGTATCTCTGCACTACGGACAGGGCGTGTGCTCTGTGTAACCGCTGGAAGCTGCCTCTCGGCCGTGAAATCAGAGTCTTGCAGAAAGAACAGGCTGCTACTTGTAGCAACTCCAGTGACATGACTGATGAGAGAACAGATAGGACAGGTCTGGTGTCTGTGAGATCTGTCAGGCCCCAGTAAAATCCCCGGCATGCTAGCGAGCTGTGACGAAAGCAGCGTACTGGAGAACAGGAAGCGTCTCTTGCGTTTATGACATCTGCGTGGCGTGCACTCATGCTTAGCTGAAGCAGGGAGGAGGCGGGGGCTGTGCAAAGCGTCTTATGTTCTGTGTGTTAAAAGTGCAGCGTCTTCATGCTGTGTTGCTGTGCTTGGATTTAAAAGTTCCCAATAGCCACCCAATACAGTCCACCTCTCAGATCTACAATATATATGTCCACTGACAATACCACGAAGAACATAAAGAGCATCCTATACATCACATGGAGGCATTCTTCTTCTCCAGTCCACGTGACACTGGGCGTGCACAGAGACTTCCATGAGCAGGGAGGACAAAAAAGGCTAAATTTCTGGAAATGAGCCAATAGGGCACTGAGGACTGGGTAGATCACTGGAGGCAAAGCAAAAAACAAAAACAAAAATATGGTGACAAATAATGACGTAAGATTTTCTGCCGTGCTGCACTGAGAGTCATAGAAGTGTATATGTGACACCCAGACTGAAGCAGAAGAACAATGAGGCGTTCCACAATGGCCCAAGCTGCTGGTAGCAGCTAACCTGTAGGACAGAGATGTAGTCAGGCTGGCTTTCTAATACCCTGCCATCCCTGAAGACCAGGGACACCATTTATATGCAAATACATCTGACACTTTCAGTGAGTTCCAATAATAAAGACAGCTGCTTGATCAAGACTAATTTCAGATCAGAGCCACAGGGCCCACAGCACCTCCTTTCAGTATCATTTCATCTGACACTCCTCTAATTGCTTGGCTCTCTCACAGTATTAGCCTTTTAAGCTCTCCTTTCCAAAGGTGTTTTCACCAGAAGCTACTGGAAATTCAACCTGTATTCCAACAATATAAAACGATTACATGAGTATAGACAGTGTGTCTGTATGCCATTAGAAATATCTGTCCACGTTAGTGAAATATTCAAGATTGTGTGTTGCTGTCAAACATTTTTCAGTCTTATGCATATGATATTATTCATTTTAAAATGAATTAAATAAATAGATAGATAGAAAGACACGCGTGTGACTGTGTCCCACTGCATTATTAATGATTATAGATTGCTATCTAACTAATCAAGAGAGACTGACCTGCCAGGACTCCAAGCTCTCAGTGTAAAACCCAATTAACATAAACCTTGCAAGATATCTATAGTAATTAAATATGCTTATTCCTTAAATAAAGAGTAAACAAATCATTCATAACCTTATTCATTTAAATTCTTGATATCACTAATCTACAAGCAAAGATTTTTTAAGCCATTTATTTATTACACATGTATATTAAGTCATGTGGGAAATAAATTTTTGATTGCCCCATTTGTGAAGTTGTGGGTTATTATTAAACTATAAATATATTTCTTTTAGCTCCTGAACCCAAAGGACATTAAACCATCATTGTTCATATTGGGTTGGATGTTTGGCTCGAAGTAACTGCTAGTCGTTGTATGTGCTGGAGTGTTGTGTTGGTGCATAAAAATAAAATTATTTTGGCACTGCACTCTGGAATAAGGCTCTTATCACCAAGTTCTGCCAAAATGATGATGTAACATAAAAGATTCCACTTTCGGATTAGTGTGTACCCCTTTGGTGCCAGGTAGGACTATTCAAAGAACTTGTTTTAAGACTTTTTAAAATCTGCAATTTTTCCAACATTTCAAACATGCAAATGCATGAAACACACATACACACACACTTTGCACATTTAGTTTAGACAGATCATTCAGTACTGGTTTTACTGGATTTAGTTTGTGATCAATGTTTCCACATTCATCATCCCAGGTCAAGATGCACACCCTGCCAGACAGGTACAGTGGAACAGTAGCCGAGAGCAGTTTCCTATCTGTGCCATAAACTCTCTTTAATCGCCTGGGCAAGTTTGGATCGATTCGGCGCAATCAGAGGGCTTGGGGCTTTAATGACTTAGCCTTTGGAAAGCGATTCAACTCCTTTTTAATAGAGGTCAGACAAAGTGTGCAGTCTTCTGCAGACAAGCAGTGAAACCTCTTACCTTTGGTTACATGTCAGTGAGCCACAGAACGGGGGGCTGACGTGTCTGTGCGCAGGTCAGACATAAAGGGCAACTCTTTTCATCCTTTATCAGAGTTGGAGGATTCTTTGTTACAGGCATGTTTAGGCCAAAGTAGCTGAGACAAACGCGAGCTGCTGCAGCCGACTGAGCCGTCATTTTCGTACGTTCATGTTATCGTGTGGTTTTTTTTACGGCGAGAAAGAGTGCCACTGAGATGGGAATGCTGATAAACACGTCCAGGTGGGAATGGAGGTCTAATTTATCTGTGCTCCTCTGCAATACCCTCTCGAGAGCGTCCCTGAGCAAACTTTGAGTGTTGGGAAGTAGAACCTCGGAGGTGGACATGTAATAAATTCCAGGAGTTCCCAGGAGACCCATGAAGGTTACACATAAGCACAAGGGGTCAAAGGACCCATGCCTTGGGAATTTCCCCATGGACACTTAGGCACATGGTCACCATGTATTTCAGCCAAATGTAAGGTACTGAGAATTTATGGTATAGTAGTTTTTCTGTTTGCTGTAATGGCTAATGCATCTGTAATGAAAAGTTTTCTGCCTAATCATATTGCACTAATTTTTCATTCACAGATCATTTGCAGCACGTGTACGGTCATCAAAGCCTCATCCCCTCAGGACAAGCTCATGAGAACCAGGAATATACACGTTAATTGCTCATGTGATCGGTAGACATTAGCTAACATATTTTGCACTCTACCTCAAAATTTAAGCAATCTTTTGGTGGGGGAAATGAATACATAAACAAAGAGTGGCCTTCTACTACAGCACTAGGGTTCAGACTGGCCAAAACGTCTTTGTGAGGCTAAAACCATCTTTGCAGCTGTAGTGCAGCGTGTATAGTCCGAGCTAAAGGCGTGCAGGGGCCTGAACAGAAGCGGTGTGACCTCATTACAATTTGGCCTCTGATGCAACAAGGAGGAATCGGGCGCTGCAGTCTCATTCACCCGCAGATTAGACAAGGCGCTTGTTTCAGCACACTTTAACGGCATCAGACCTGTGCTCGCGTAGGTAAGAGGAACTCAGCAGGACACTTTAAACTGCAACAAATGCACAATATTGGCACGCCTCATTTTTAAAATTTATTTATTTTTTGGCATGTACAATTGTGGCCAAGACAGTCTAAGATCTTACATGCCATATGAGATATGAAAGGTCCCACGTGGTCTATTTTTCAATATTCAAGAACAAAAGGCAAGAAAATCCAGACCATGATAAATGAGGATAACCTTCGAATGAAGTCTGACGCGTAAGGTTCTGTTGCCATCTAGTGTTTGCTGAGTGTACACTTCAGATGACACCTAGACAAGGTGCAGAATGCTAAGCACGTGGGTCTTGGTGGTGAAGATCATCACATACTTTAATCATTACTTTGCTTTTATAAGAAGTAAATATTTTTCTGATTAAAGCACAGAACAACTCTGTCTTACAACATGTTCAAATTACCTCCCAACAATCTGTGGCTAAAAATGGATAAAACCTAGTGGAGAAACATTGGCATGGTGCTATTAGCTTTATGCTAAGTGTCCCTACTAGTAGGTATTCAAAAGCAAACCCGGCGGTGAACTGTACGTATGTTCTTATTTGCCAAATGCTAACTCTGCCTTCCTGGTTGTTATTTAAAAGATACATTAGCATTTTTACAGTAGCATTTTTGGGTAAAGTGTGATTGTGGTAATTTCAATGATAGTGAGATTTACTTATGTATATTCAGTGCTTGCATATGTACAAAAATAACTGAAAGACATTTTATGTTTATTTTTTATTTATACACTTATATTAATAAAATTGTTTGTTTTTAAATACTGCAGCAGAGTAAGTTATACTTAGAGTAAATGGAGACATATTGTGTCTTTGCATTCTATGAAGAAAATCAGGCAAGTATAGCCCTTCAAACTTGGCAACACTGTTCAGTAGTGCAAGTTGTTTTTGTACCATAGATTACTTTCTAGATCATTTACAATTACATACACAAGGGATTATTAATCCATACTATGTATCATACAAAAGTAGGTGTAGAAGTAAATCAGACATCACAAGTTTGATACTCATCTTTATGTTAAAATAAGAAAACAACCGACTTTTGTAAGAAGTGGTTAGGAATAAATGCTATGGTTGGCCTCTTCTCAGTACAGTTCCCATATATCAACATATCGAAATGTAGTCTATCCTACATTATAAAACAGTCATGCCGTGTCTTTAATGGGCAGCCTTTCTGTGGCGTAAACAGTAGAACTGGGTAAAGTCTGGCCTGGTAGACCCATCTTGTACCCCCACAGCAGGAAACGCAACCAGGCCTCAGCATGCAATGGCACCGCACCTGCGTGCTGAAGTTTGACTGCATGAGCTGGCGCCCTGCCCACTTTGACTTGGCCATTCTCAGCATCGATCGGCTTTGACAGCAACATGTGTGACGTTTAAAAAAGAAAAACCTTCACTGACTCACTGCCCATGTATTTCCTGTTATTATGTGTGCAGCAGCAACAACTCACATAACTCTAACGCTGCTAACTCAGATATCTGCAACACCCACCAGATCTCGGCATCTGGGTATGCACTGTTGCAATACAGTACACAGTGAAGCTGAGCTGCCTACAACTAGCTCCATCTCCCACCACCACCACCACCACCACCACCACCACACACACACTTCTCCCCGCAGTACACCACCAGTGTCTGTCCCCTCATATCAGCCACGATCACCAGCCAGGACAGGTATGGGAAATCACTGCCTCAGCATATGGCTTACTGTGTTGAATCAAGCATACACCTTCTGCTCCACAGTATGTCCTTGGAAAAGCCATTATTAAAATACACTTATAAAATTATTTGATGTATATTTAAAAAAAAAAAAAAAAAAAAAAAAAAAAAATAGAATAGAAGCAGTGACGAATCCAAGTTTTTTTTTCTTTCAAGATATGAGTCAGATACAAATACAAAACCCTTAGAAACGAACCAGTGAAACTACTTTAGACGTATGTAAGTGATATAGTGCCCGTTTCCACCTCGACACCGTGTGCTAGCCATCGCATCCGTCAATACTTAAGTGCTACGGGGAGCTCTGTTCTCTGCTCATCCATGCGCCCACCCTGGACCTTCAGCAACAAGGAGAAAAAATCTTCATCATCCATGGGGCCAGGGGCTGCACTACGCTGCTCCTCCAAACGCCCCTGTGCCTGTGTGTGTGTGTGAGGGAGAGAGCGAGACAGACAATAAATAAATATATAGAGTTAGACAGAGGTCCTTCCAACAGGGCTTGCGGTCTTTGAAGTTGTATTCTGCCATCAGTGGTTAAACACAGACATGTTCTCTTTTTCACTTCTAGCCTAAAGTGTCTCGGAAGCTGAGACAACATTATGAAAGATGTGAGTTGGGCAAGTGGCATCGGTGGGTTGAGAAACGCGATGGTACGAGGGCACACCTGAGAGATGACGATCATGTTGTAGAGCTCCTCCTTGTGCGGTGGAGTGGGGGCCGTCTGGGGAGCAGCCGGGGTCTTGCAGCTGCCCTTCCTCACCTTTGCCTTGGAGGCGCTGGAACGGCGTCTGGGCACCAGGGGGAGACTATGGAATTCGGCACGCTGGTCGTCCAGCCGGCGGCCCTGGGAGGTGGCCACCAGCTCAAAGAACTCCTCCCGCTGCAGAGAGGTCACGGAGGAGAACACCACTGCATGGCGTGTGGTGAGAGGACAAGCACAAAGGTCAGGGTGTTAACATAAAGTTCACGTTTACATTCTTGCCAGTGTTAACAGTATTGATTAACCACGTAAAAATCACACAGTATAGGGATACAGACTTGGGCATTTTTACAAAGAAATCCACCATAACTATGGAAAAGAATTTGAAAATGAACTTTCTAAAATGTATTATTACATTACCACGGTATTGATAGTGGCTGTAATAAGCTGAACTGAAGTTTTAAAAGGAGTACAATACATATGGCCCGTGTTAGAAATGTGAGCTCAACAACCAGTGGCTCCTTGATTTAACCCATGTGTGTAGCTACTCCAAAAGTGTCCCTTCATTGGACAGCACGTAGGAATAAACAGCTGGACCTGCACCTTTCTGGCTGTGGCGGGGGGTGGCTGGCTCCGAGTGGCACCTCCTGCGTCCCTGCAGCTGGAAGGAGCAGCGCTGGTCGTTGAGGCGCCGGCCCTCCTGCAGGGCGCACAGCAGCTCATACAGTGTGTCAGGGAAGTCGTGGGATGACCTGTGAGCCTAGGGAGATGGAACAACCATGCACTTTGCTTTAGCTATCCCACTCACATAACTATCATGCCAAACACACAGGGGCTGTTCTGAATGTGATTGAAAGTCTGTTTAAAGTAAAGAACATTTAAGATTATGACTGTAATCTGTCTTTAAATCAAATAAATCACAACTTTAATAACATGGATTGTAGTACTTCTGTGAATGCAATCAACACACAAAATAACAGCAAACAAAATCCCCAAAATCCCCCACTCCTGGGCATGCACTGCTCCAAGGCACCTACCCCAGCTCATAAAAGGTTTGGAAATTAGGAATAGGGTTAAATTATGCACACAGGAATGTGCAGGGAAATGGAGTCTGTGCATGGCAGCCACTGCTGTAAGCTTGATCTGAAGCGCACGCGGCTTATTTGAGCAGTTACCTTCTGCTGTGGGTCTTCGGGCTTGAGTTGGTCTCGGCGTCGTAGTTGCACTGGCGCCTGTGCGTGAGGAGGAGCGGGCGGCTCTTCTTCAGCTGCCGCGTCTATCTGCAGATGCGTCTCCTCCTGCTTCTCACGTGCTGGCCCAGCTTCACTTTGGGCTGATGTCACCGCTGCGGCCTCAAGCAATGTTCCTGCCCAGCACTCCACAGTTTCCAGGGAGCGTTCCTGCGTGGCTTTGTCTTCCGGCCCTTCCTCCTGCTGCCTGGATAGCTCCTCCTCGTTCACTTCTGCATCCCGGCGTGCACTCCTACCATCTCCTGCATCTGGTTCAGCATCTGGGATGCCCTCCACACTCCCTTCCATCCCACCGATGTCTTCCTTGGCCTTCCTCATCCTCAGCACTCCCTGCTTTCTGTTTGTGAATGCCTCCGGATCATCCCCCTCCTCAAGAATGAGAAGGGGCTCCAGTTGCTCCTCAGCAGGGCTTTCACCTTTGACCTCTGTGCAGTCCATGTCAGTGGCCACTGATGCGTCCCTCAGTCATCCAGCTGACGTGGGAACCTTGAGCAAACATCAGTTCATGCATTTCTTTTTTGAGGATATTTAAAATACAAGGCAAATGGGAGTGTTTGTCTTTAATCCAGTGTTTATCTAGCACTCTGCCTGGTTGTGCAATAGTAACTCTGAAGTCACACAAGTTTTATATTTAATCTTTATTTACTCCATACAGCATAGAGACTTCTCTCAAACATATATTAGGCTGACAGAAGCAAAAAAAAAAAAAAAAAAAAATCATTGCACAATGCTAACATATGTCTCCCAAATTAAGAAACTACACAAAGAGAAATTACAGGCCAATGTATAATACATTGGAGTTGGTGATATCTGTTGATATGTGTTGTGATATATGTGATATATGTTGAATTGACCAACTAAAAGACGAATGAAGGTTTCAGGACCACTTACCTTCTTCAGACTTAGAAAAGTTTAAATAAGATCCTCTATACTGTAATTTATGTGCAGTCTTCATAGACTTCGCCTCCTTGAGCCAACACAAAAGAGATGCTTCATAACGAACGCAAACCAGCCATTAAAAGAATGGCTTTTTATTAAAAGAAAATAATCACAAAGCTGAAGACTGACACGGCGTAAAGTGGATTTGCACCCTACACACGCTCTTCCTGTTCCTCTCTTAAATCTGACCCACCCCTATTGACTTGGCCCATATGTTTGGCCCAAAAAAAATAAAAATCATGGAATCACCATGATATTCCACAACACCAAGCGAACGACCTGGAGCGGTAATTGAAGGAACTTATTATAAGACTTAACATAAAGCTGCTTGGAGGACACGGAACAAGCTTTCATTTGCGTTGCGTTTGTTCTCACTTGACAGCCTATTCGCTAGAAACGGTGGCATGTTGAAACTAGCTGCCTGTTTGTTTCACACACAGAACGTGTGGTTTTGCAGACTTCCTGTTGTCTGACAGCAAAACGAGAAGTTCACTGTAAAAAAAAAGAGGCAACCTTTGTTAAACCATGCATAATAACAGCAGAAATGTGTTTTATGAGAACCGCAAATTAACATAATAATTAGCAAATCATTTGTATTAAACCTTTTAAACATTACCATGTCTGTGTCTATGTCTTTGATATATTCTGATATGTTGGCATAACTACTAGTGCTACCAATATGTGATTGGCCATTTGTACTAATAGCCATTGAACCTTGTACAGGTCAAACAGCCAAAACCCATAAGCCTGTATTATGTTAATACAAACGTGTCCTCTTGTGTTAAGCTCAGTATCTGGGCGCTTAATGAGATGAGCCCAACAATTTGATAGAAACATGAAAAAATGCTTAGTGAACCTGATATGAACAAATATGAAATTGCTGAAATAGACAAACTTAAAATCCTTTTATTAGTGTTAAACTTGTCATTTGCCCTCTGGAAACAACCTCATAATATTGGTATTTTAGGAGCAGAAGTAGCTTTTGTTGCAAGAGCAACGATCCAGGCAATACAGGATACGTGTACATTACAAAATTTGGACGGTGTCATGTGTTTTCCCTGCCAGCGGATCCAATCGCTAGGGCACCCCCGTGTTGCGATCCATGGGAGGGTGTGTACGTACGCCTGCTGCCACACATCTAGCTGGCCTGTTAGATTAATGTGCGGCACAGGATGTTGCAGCAGCAGCCTATTACAGGCAATGGGCCCAACTCAGGCCGGGGGATCGGGTTGAACGCTCACCCCGGAATGCATCCCCTAAACTCCGTTCATCCACCAACACAACACCGCCCCGATGGCGATTCGGGCCTCGAAGGGACAGAAAATGGTCACGAAAACCGGAGAGACATTGGGGATATCTTGCAACAAATCATGACCATTACTGACCAAAGTTTGGACGAAGCTCAAGCAAAGTAAGCAGTAATTAGGTTTTATCAATTGTACATCGTTAATTAATATGTATTTGGCTCCGTGCCCAAAAAACAAAGTTTGACGATAAGCGTAGCCAGCACAGTAACTTATCCTAGCAAGTAGCTAACTAGCTAGCAGCGACAAGTTTAGAAATCTGATCAGAACCGTTCAAGAACAACGAAAGGCAACTCTTATGAAATACGCGTAACGATTTTTACGTTTATGTGCTACAACTACAGTTCAGGCATCTTAATTAGCCTCACTCAACTCTGAAACCGAAAATAACAAGCCGTGTAACTATTGTTTACATGAGCATGGTAGGTAGCTAGGCTAGCTAACCCTATCCATCTGACCCATCGAATAACGATTAATATCATTGTGTCTCTTGTGCAAGCTTGCTGAATAATAGTGGGTTTGATCTGCGCTAAATTGTGCACTAACTGCAGTAATGACACCCCTTTCCTTGTACCCTACGATAAAGATATGTCACGGTAGCTAGTGCGAAGAATTTAGCTAAAATAAGCTAAGCTAAGAAACTGGCCAGGGCAGAAACTCCACATTTTAGTAACCCAGCCAACTGGCTTCATCTGTGGTAGTAACTCCAGCTAGTTGATTTTAATCTGTATTGGCAATGAAAGCCGCACACACATTGAGAATATTACGTACTATGTGGACGTTTCTTCACATAATGTAGTCTAGGTTAATATATAAGTGGCACACATTGTTAGCTAGCGGTTGGCTAACGCAGTTTGTTTATTCCCTAAACAGAAAACATGCCCTGAACTGTCATCGGATGAAACCGGCTCTGTTCAGCGTGCTTTGTGAAATCAAAGAGAAAACCGGTGAGTTGACTTATTCCCCACCAGTTCCGCACCGGGCTCCGTCGCATCGTGCGAACTCGTAATTGAGTTAAAAGTTGACGTTAAATGTCTGGACAGGCCGTTTAGCGTCAGTGGCACCAACGAGCGACGCCATGTTAAGTGGGGCTCTCCCAGAACAAAGCGAGAACTACTGCATGGAGAAAAACTACTTAAGACTTACTGACATCGACTCTGACTCACTGGAAATTAAAGTTATTGTGGTACATCTGTACCGTAAAACTATTTGCGCTTATTCTCACGATGCCTTATCGGTTTTAAACGAGACCGGTTGTTGCGGGTTTGATAGTTGGCTAACTAGGTAAACTGGCTGGCGTTAAACACATGGGGTACCTTGGATTAACTACTTTAGAATTAGTTTATAGACTACAATAGGGGAAAAAATAGTTTTTACTTTAGTTTTTAATTGTTAGTATGTTATTCGTAGACTATAGAGCACTACAACGTAGACTATCTGTGAGTCTGCGCAAAACTGGATTTATAAGTTATGATTTCTTAATGCGCAACGCACCATTTATTATGTTGGAGTGAAATATGCGCAAATTCCTAACTCATGCGTAAATGTCATTTGTCACAAACAACGATATTCCGGTGTTTATCTAAAAGCTTTATTGGACAAAATAATAAATACATAGGGATTCACAATTTAGCAACAAAAATGGCCAAGAGTTACAAAAAGCATTTTACAGCGGGTTGTAAGTAGGCCTGCAGCCATCGATTATTTTAGTAATCGAGTCGATCACGACATCGATTAAGGAAGTAATCGGATAAGAAATACTTTTGCTTTATTAAAGCTCGATAGTAAATATACAAAAAAGAATGTGACCGGTCACGTAAAATTAATAACGAATTGGTTTCTATTTTAGAGGCAAAAAAATGTATTGCTTAAATTGCATGCAGTGTCTTGTCGAAATGAAGCTTATTTTAGTGTATTTACGTGTCATGTTACATTCTGGGGTTTAATTGAAACATTTTCTGAAATGCAAAAACACACAAGTAAATAAAATAATTTAAAATGATTTTTAAAAAGGTTTCCATAATATCTTTCAGGTGTTTTTCGAGATATGTGCAGAAAATTTATGAACGGGAGAGTCGTTAAACATTTTGAGGGTGTGATTCAACAATCACTTAGTGATGCTAAGTGATTTGTTGAAATGAATGGCAAACACAATATAGCTTTCTTTACACAAGTAATTTCCCATTGGCTCTTTTCCCTAACATTTACAGTGCACTCAGTGGGCCTCAGCATTTGTGTGAAGGCAGAAAGAGTTTTTGAAAACAGTAGCAACTTTGCCAGCAAACCTTCCGTAAAATAGCAACGGCATGGCTGCATGATCTCTCGTGTCATGCACGAGCACCCTGCTGTGTGAACCTCTCCTTTCTCTGCAGCAACATCCAAAGCATGATGGGACGGACCGTTCGGACTCTGGCTCGTCTTGATGTCTGCTTTTAAGTAAACATGTTTGTCTATCATAAGAGAAAATCATAAAGAAAGAAGAAGAATCATAAAGAAAATCACACAGAACTCATTCCAAAACGTTTTGCAGTAAATATAATCCCAAAAGGGATGTTTTCATGTTTTCAACACATTGGTCACAAAACAATAAATCTGGCAGGATAAAAAGTTTTCTGGGTAGCAATTCAACAACTTTATTTGTAAAACATTCAACCTTTTTCTAATTAATGTTATCAATTTTGTTTTTATTCCAAAAACTAATACAAGCCTGGACAGAATCTTGACCTTTTATGAAGAATACATTGTATGTTACTGATTTGTAAAATATTTCTTTATTTAAAAAGGCATTGGTCAATAGAGCTGAAGAATCTAACGAGGATGGGGAATAAGAAATGGCCTCTGGGCCTGACTGAAGTAATATTTTAACACCACCAGGAATCAGACCCAAAAACTATAGCATATTTTGGAGGGAAACTGGAAAGGAGTCTTTTCCAGTTAAATTTACATAATGAAACTAAATCCCATTACTGTCTGAATGGTTTTTGAGTGGCACTAACACCAACATGGATTTCGCAGGTGGAGGGGCTGAGAATTCTTATTAATTCAGCACATGTACTGATTTAATGTTGGCTTATATCAGTGAAGCCCTAGGACTCAGCCAAGATCTTTGATTTCCATTTGCCAATATTGTGCATCCACAGCTGTGATAGTCATGCGTAATTGGTAGATAACACTGGTCATGATTGTTGTTTCAGGTCTGTCTATGCGAAACACCCAGGAGGAGGAGCCACCAGACCCTCAGCTTGTGCGACTGGACAACATGCTCCTGGCTGAAGGCGTGGCCGGCCCCGAGAAAGGAGGCGGTGCCGCCGCAGCCGTCTCTGCGGCGACCAGCTCGGGGGGTATGTCGCCAGACAGCTCCCTGGAGCACTCCGACTACAAACAGAAGCTGAGCCAGATCCGCACGATCTACCACACTGAGCTGGAGAAATATGAGCAGGTACACTCCTGCCTGTCAGCCATCAGTCACAGTGCTGCACAGCTGCCACTCTGAGGCGGGGGTATACACGTCTCCTGAGCTATGTTTAGACAGCGGAGCCTAATGCACAAATCAGATTTGGTTCTCACAGCTGTTTGTTTTGGGGCGATGTTCTCAAATAACTTGTGTGCACAGAGGCAACTTGTTTGTTCTCTGTTTTTGGTTGGAAATTGCACGCAGGATCAATCAGGGAAATTGGTGTGGTCAAGATGCAAATTAAAACAAAACTTCACACAAACACCTCGGTGCATGAGGTTGTTGTCATATTATTCTGATTCTTCTGAACATGGAAGGCAAATATTAGTCTAGATCGTCTTGCAATCAGAAGTCTGATCCTGTATTACATGTGTACAGATTAGTTTTCGTATCTAGATTAGATTTTGGGGTGGGGGTGCTCGAATGACATCTTTTTGCCCTAGTTGAATGTCATGGGGTGTGGTGTCATTATTCACAACAGCAAAAAATTAAACTTGTGCAAATATAATCCACTCACGCAGTCCCAAGCAGTCAGTACACACAGTAGAGACACGGACCTCTGCATGTGTTCATTCGCACTGTGCATGTGTGTTTTCCCCTTCCACAGGCCTGTGCTGAGTTTACAACTCACGTGATGAACCTTCTTCGTGAGCAGTCTCGCACGCGGCCTGTGTCCCCGCGTGAGATTGAACGCATGGTGGCCATCATCCACCGCAAGTTCAGCTCCATCCAGACGCAGCTCAAGCAGAGCACGTGCGAGGCCGTCATGATCCTCCGCTCCCGATTCCTGGATGCCCGGTACGTGTGGGTGTTGGTGTGCGAGTGGGTGGATATTTATGGAGTGTGCACACTTAGAGATATTTACAGTCTGTTGAAGTATACACAGAGAAGCAATCCTCTCAAGCTCAGTCTACAGTCAGGGTGCTGAGCTCTGGATTGTTTGCTCTACACTGCGTGCTTTATTGTTGAGCCTGATTTATCTCATAAAGGGCTTAATAATTTAGCTCCTGGGCTGAGTTAGATTGATTTCAGCCAGAGACCACAAGCACTTAACACTATTGGCAGACTCTGACTGGACCGCAGCAGTCTGTATGGAAGTGCTGATTTGCGGGAGGGCCGTGGCCTCATTTTCTCCTTACCGTGTCCTGCCTACAGGCGTAAGAGACGTAACTTCAGCAAGCAGGCCACTGAGGTCCTGAACGAGTACTTCTACTCTCATCTGTCCAACCCCTACCCCAGCGAGGAGGCTAAAGAGGAGCTGGCCAAGCAGTGCGGCATCACCGTGTCTCAGGTAGAGTCCCCGCGGCGCCAGGGGCACAGCCAAATGTTGTGAACTTCAGGCCTTGGCCCGAACCTAGGTGGTCTGGGGGTGAACTCAAACACAGTCAAATCAGGTAAAGGCAGTAACAATTATGCTTAGTCACCAATCACTGCTACTAGCCTAAGTGTGCTGAAACCGAACCACTTTCTGTAGATGTGGTCAAGTTTGACTCCACTTGAAAAATGTTCCTATGTCCATAATTAGCTTGCTAGCTAACCCCCCCCCCCCCCCAGATAATGTTAGGGTGAACCTGTAGATGGTGGTATTTCCCCAGAAGAACTTTTGTTCCACTGATCTGCTGGTCCAGTAAGAGAGATTGAGGGGAGGTTTTTTTTAAAGACTAGAAAGATTTAAGAACTTTTGAGAAAATACTAAAGCCACCCCCCCCAGCCGCTCCACCAATGCTGTCTGCCCACGGTGCCTGATTCTGGCTCGGCTCCGCCTACTTTTGTCTTTGACCTGCGACAGGTGTCCAACTGGTTTGGCAATAAAAGGATCCGCTACAAAAAGAACATCAGCAAGTTTCAGGAAGAGGCTAACATTTACGCCATGAAGACAGCCATGGGGGCAACTCAGAGAGAAGGTTCTCCCCACACTCCCAACTCCACCGGTTAGTCCAGACCCCTGGATGCGCGGCCCACCACACTTCGAACCTCTTGGCCTGTAATGTTACATGGTAGCTACCTCAGATGGGTAGTATGGCAAGACCTTGGCTAACAGTACATAGAAGCTAGTGAGAGTCAGTTGCTTTCTTGCTTTAAGTAGCCCCTAATAACCATTGTTTACTGTCAGTAAGCTTATTAAACACTTTGTTTTACATAGATAAGGTTTGAATGCAATGTGCTGCAATAGACTGAATTTTCGATTGAACATTTCGTGATTTGTACACTGCTATCTGATATATCGCTAATGTTACAGTGTTACCGGGGAAACTGAGCATGTGTTTACACAACGTTTTGTTCCACACAACGTTTTGTCACACACACACACACACACCCACGCGCGCACACCTCTCCTAGGCTCAGGGTTCTTCTCGC
This sequence comes from Electrophorus electricus, assembly GCF_041902795.1. NCBI lineage: Eukaryota > Metazoa > Chordata > Actinopteri > Gymnotiformes > Gymnotidae > Electrophorus > Electrophorus electricus. The sequence continues at coordinate 41,589,622 of NC_137497.1, read as the reverse complement.
TCTCAGGGTCAGCTGATCTCTTCCTTGGAGCTCCTCCAGTGAATGGAGAACAACCTGGCTACCACATGGGGGCTCAGGTTAGACATTTCCCACATAATTCTGGTATTTAAGTGCCCTGGATTGCATGGGACCATTCTGAGCACGTGCATGCATGCACGTCGACTCAGCATTTTATGTTGTGTGTGTGTGTGTGTGTGTGTGTGTGTGTGTGTGTGTGTGTGTGTGTGTGTGTGTGTGTGTGTGTGTGTGTGTGTGTGTGTGTGTGTGTGTGTGTGTGTGTGTGTGTGTGTCATAGAAACTTGTCATAGGAACAGAGCTGTTGTTTGTGTGTGCGTGCGCATGTACCTAAACTTCCTTGTCCTCTCTCTCTGGTAGGACTCAGTCTCTCAGTCCCGCTTTGCAGACAGACTCTATAGTCCCAGAGAGAGCCGGGTGAGGAGCTCATCACACGCATGGTCATGCTCATGGGATCGTACTGTCTCTAACAAGCTCACACCAGCCCAGCTGGCTGCTTGCTGGTCTGTCACGAAAACCCAACAGGCTTCCTGAAGCTTCCCATTCAGAACAGGCCTATTTGGTTTTGTATTCACTAATTCATACGCTCATACACGCGCATGCCACTTTGCTTTGTGGCGGTGCGTGGAGAGGGCCTGCAGGTGTGTCAGACACTGACATCGTCACGACACCCTGCAGTTGCTGCTGTTAGTTCTAAAGTTGCTTTTGTCTTACTGGTAAAAATGCTATTGATAACAGAGTGGAGTAGGATGAGTGGAGAATTACTGGGTATTTACACTCATGTTGTCTCTTTCTCTTTGTGTGTGTGTGTGTGTGCACGCACGCACATGTGTGTCTTTGTGTACACAGACTAACGGGACCTGGCAGGAACAGAACACGCCTCCCTCTCCACCTGGAAGTGAGCATTCCGACAACTCTGACTGATGACGCTGCTCCTCCCGCTGACCGTCGTGTCGAAGACAACCAAGGACAAAGGAGAAGACGGAAAGAATGATGGTCACTCTTCTGCCCAAGTGCAGTTGGTTTGGGTTTTGTTTTTTGTTTTTCTTATTGTTTACTTGTTTGTTTGTTTGTTTTTGGTTTTGTAGATCATATTGTCTAACGAGTATGTCTGTACATGTGCGAGAGAGAGAGAGGGTGGGAGAGAGGAAAATGCCGGTTAGGGGCGTTCGTGTATTTGACCGTTCTACTTCTCTTTGATTCTGTTTTATTTTTCATGTTTATCACTCCACTACTTCCGCTACTCGTTACTGCAATATTTGGGTTCTGAAGAGGGAACTTTGTAAACTGCATTAAGACTGCTTTCTTTATGACTATAGTCCTATTGTTATTATCACTGCTATTCTAACTCATATTGTTTCATTAAAGTTCAGATAGAGAAGAATTGGCATGGGTAAAGGGGGCAATAGAGAATAATCCAAAGATTGTTTGTTTTTGGGTTTTTTTGTGTGTTTCTCTTTTTTACTGTGTGTACCTATTATATGAATGGGGTGTGTTTGCTGTCTTTATTTACAGTTTGAATGCGTATATCAACAGTGCTGTCTTTTCTCTGTACAGTGAAACACCTGTATTCTCTACCTCTTTTACAATAAAGACTGTGTACACATTCACTACCTCTAGGAGAAGGCTTCTTATTTCAGAGAACTTACAGAAGCTGTTCCTCACACGCATGTGTCGTGTCATACAAACCCAATGCGAGCCCCAGGCGAGCTGTCTCGGGGACCGTTCTGTGGTTCTCTTGTCGAAGGCATGAGCTCTGTCTCTGACCATTGGAGTTTTTATCATTTCTTTTTATTGATTGAGTTGGTCAACAACTTAATCATTTTCTTATAGTTAAGCCAAAATAAAACTTGATTGGAAATGTTATGGTTATCAATTTCGAAATATATTCATACACACTATATTTATATTATTGCACTTAATACATATTTTGAACTCAAACATGTCACATAACAGTCTGGACTGACATGGATTCGTTACTGACTGTGTCGGTTTTCTGTTCACAGCTCTTCTTGCGTTCTCTTTCAGAGTCTGTTGGAGCCATGTTCGTGAACATCCATGCACTTTTACTCTCTGGTTGGCTGGGGATTGCCTTAGGATGGGGCACGATCACTATCTCTACGTGTTCATTGGCTCGTTTCTCTGGTGCGATGGGTGCAGGCAACTCCGATTGGTTGCTAGTCGAGCGGCGCTGCAGCGCATGCTGAGTGCAAGAAAAGGAACGTTGCCGTGGTGCTGGCTGGGGAGACAGGAAGTGATGTGACGTCACCCTGGAAATGTCCTGCGGTTCGCGTTCTTCTTCCTCCGCTTCTGAAGTCACTTCCTGGAGTGTGCTGATTGGCCGGGATGGGTGACCGAGAATCCTGGGGCTTACCAGAGCCGTGGCGGATTGGTTTGGCATGGGGCGCCAGTTCTGGAGAGAGGCGCACTGTGCTCTGCTTGTTAGCCAGTCAGTGCTGAAAAGACCAATAACGTGGCTTAGAGACATTCTGGCAACACAGCCGATGAGTGTCATGAAGATAATGCTGCATTTTAGAGTTCCAGTCACAGTTTTGAGATTTCTGCTCCAGAACTCCTCTCACCAGCTAAGCGTATAGACATTTGTGAGCCAAACTGAGCATAGTGAGAACTGAACAGTGAATTTTAGTTTACTGAAAGGGGTTGGTTGTAGTTTACCTTGGGGGTGGTGAAGACAGGTCTCGGTTACCTATGACCCCAGAAAAGGACGAGCTTCTTCCTGGTAGGCTAGGAGGTGATGCCGCCCACGGGGAATACAAGTAACCACGATCGTCCCACAGCACCTCAGTGGCTGAGTCCACAGGAAATGGACTCCGCTGGAAACTGTGGGCCAATAGGAGCTCGAGCACCTGATGATGCAATGCTTCCTGAGCCACATCTATTGGCCGACGGCCCCTGCGGTCTGTCAGGTCTTGGTTTGCCCCATTTAAGAGGAGGAATCTGGCAGTCTCGTAGCAACCATGAAGGGCGGCGAGAAAGAGAGCAGTCTCACCCTGAAATTGGAAGATGGAAAGAATTTAAACTGACAAGATGACAAAGATTTAGAAATGTTTGCTTTTTTTTCAAATTCTGTTTCGTTTACCTTGTTATCCTGCAGATCTACTGCAGCACCGTAGCGTATCAGTATCCGAGCCAATGAGAGGTGATTTACTGAGCATGCCCAGTGCAGGGCAGATCTCCCTGGCAGAGAGAGTGGATTTAGACAGGAGGGAAAAAGGAAAGAAAACAAGGCCGGAGAGATTCCATCATATACAGAATAACAAAGGGAAGCATGCAGGATGGTTAGGGAGTTATGAAAGAAAAGAGACTCAGACTAATGAAAGCAAAGAGTAGAACTGTTGGAAATGTGAGAATGGGTGTGGCCTCGAGTGGGAGTGGGCGTGGCCTCAAATGGTTAAAGAAGAACAATGACAATGAGAGAAGAAAAAGAGGCCGTGTCTGAGGGAGCATGAGAGAGAGAGAAGCAGGGGAAGCTGCTATTTATACGTATTAAAAAACGCCCACGCTGAATGCGCCAAAGCACGTTAACTTTGTTCAGAACTGTCGTCAGGTATCAGGGGTTCTGGGATAGACAAGCAGGCACAGTGTGAGGGGAGCGAGGGAGCCAGTGCACACGTGTGAGCAGCGGGGGGGGGGGGGTTCAGAGGGATAGGAGGAGGAAATAGGAGAGGAGGGAAACGCATATGTTACTCCCCATCCACCAAAAAAAAAAGAAAGAAAAACACAAACAAACAAAAGCACTCTATCGTCCATAGTGACTCCTCCTGGCTGGAATTTAAAAGGCAAACATAAGTGCCACAGTAAAACAAGTGGCACATAAAATGCCAGCGAGGTCTGGCACCGAGAGGCTGGCAGTGTGTGACAGAGCTCAGCTTGCCCCGGCAGCTCTGGCAGAGCTGTGGTTCCCGCGGGTCGCTCTACAGGTTGAATGTGAGATCAGTGCCCACCGGTGTGGTCGGTGTTGTTGACGGGCACGCCAGCCCTCAGCAGTTCCAGCACCACCCGATCCAGTCCGCTGCGCACGGCTCGGATCAGTACGACGGAGCCGTCCGGGCCACACCACTGCACCGGGGCCGACTGTATGGGAGGAGTCACAAAGACACAGCGTGAGCCCAGCTGGAGAAATGCCCGTATCCTTTCTGCTGAGCGGCAAAAGGGCGGGACTTCTGGAAGTGGTTTGGACTTGATTTCTTAAAAATATACATTGGTAGACTACGATTACTTGCAGATCTAAAACAATTAATGAATTCATTAAATACTAGAATAGATTTTCAACATAAAGAATACATTATCCTTTGATATTCATTAAGACTAACAAAAAAGCCTTTACATTATATTTTGCTCAAAATAAAAGACAAAATACTGGCATCCCTGAAGACTGCCTTGGCAGGGGTGAAGGCAATACGTTTTCCCCTCTACGGCCCTCCACTCACGTTGGCCGTGGTCCGCTGCTGTGCAGGAGCAGGGCTCCTCTCCCACCTTGGCGCTGCTGTTAACGCAGAGAAATGGCAAGAAGGTGAAAGGAATCGGCATGAAACTCGTGCGTGTGAGAAGCTGTCAGTTTCTCCTGAAAAGGTGCACCCATCCTACCTTGTGTGGTTGGCTGCTGTTGGCTGAGCTCGAAATGCTTCTGGGCTGGCGACCTGTGGTCGCAGATTGTCCGAGTGATGTCCTCCATGGAGCTCTGGGTGACGTCTGTGTCGCTTCCGATGTCCAGGGCTTTCCTGAGAGGCCTGGAATCAGGGTCCAGGACATATTGCAGTAAAATATGGCACTGCCTCAGTTTCCTCTGACGTAGCTTAAGGAGTTCCTCTGGCTAAAGCGGTACTAGTTACGGAAATAAGAAAAGTAAACGGTAGTTTTCCCCATCCTGTACGTGCCTTTAGGGGTGGGAGCAGGACGTATGGAGAAAAGGCTATTTTTGTCTTTGTTGCTTAACGAGTGGGAAATGTTTCCAAGACCTCTGCAACCCACCTCGCTCCCTCCGCCTGCTATCAAGCACAATGAGGGTTCTTGGAAAAACTACGCTTAAGGAGCAACAAGATCAAGCTGGACAAAATCAAACCCTCGTCCAGACGGATGGGCTCACCGCATCTGGATGGCGTCCTCTCCGAGTGGCTCGCTGCGTCTCTTCCCCGTCTCCTTCCCTTTCTTCTTCTTCTTCTTCTTCTTCTTCACACCGCTCCTGTCCCTATCGCTGTCCCTCCTGCCCCGCCCCGAGCGCTGAGTCCAGGCCTTGCTGCCGTTGCTGTCGTCTGTGGCGGCGGACCTGTGGCGTGCTCTCTCGCCTCCCCCTCTCCTCTCCCTTCTTCTCCTGGTCCAAACAAGCAGTGCCACGCCCACCACGGCTAGGGCCACGCCCACGCCTGCTGCCACACCCACCACAGGCCACAGCCAAGCGGGCGAGTCTTCAATGTTTGTTAGAGAAGAAACGGATCGAAGAAAGAAAATTACGGTGGCCGTAAAGTGCCAAAAGCCATTTGTCAGTAGAGTGTATAGGGTAACGAAATAAACCATTTACAATCTAAACCCAAGTAATTATACACAAAATGTGCACATTGCTTATGATCCAGAGATCGTTGACATCAGTTGTCCATTAGTGTGTGTGCTGAACCCGGACGTACCACTGGGCACCCCCGCGATGGTTTCTTTCACTGCGATCTCTTGTTCGATCCCCCGGATGGCGACTAGCGAGACGAACTCGGACCGGACCAGGTCCGTGGCATGGTTCAGCTCCAGCATGGCGCTCAGGAAGCCCGCTCCCTCAGCCGCGTATGGGAAACAGGCGTGCTGCAGACGGGTGCATGGTCTGTTGTCCACCTGTAGGAACAGCAGTGACCTGGGCCATAATGGCCCAAATGCTCCAGTTTACTACCGCAGTCCTGAGATACCATGGCAAACATGCCTGGGTTCCTCCCTCCCAACTCTGCAAAGCTGCGGAGTACCGTGCAGTTCAGCGTCTCCCGTGCTTTAGCAGAGCTGACTCGCGTTAAGAGCCCAGACTTCTCTGGACAGGATACTACGTTTAAGACACAGCAGCCCGTCGGATCCTTCATATAGGAGACACCTCACCCAGGCTGTTTGGTGGTGCTGTTTATAACAATCAATACTTTAAAGGTTTAATACTATGTAGTAACATTTATTACCACATTTCTAAGGGCATGGGCTCTTGCACTATGAACATAAAGTGAATATAAAGGACCCAGTACCCGTTGCTCCTGTGGGCAGGTTGCTGGCGGTGCAGCTCTACCAGCTGCTGAGGTTCCAGGCTGGAGAGGTCACTACTGGTGGGGAAAGGCACTGTCCCCCTGAGTTTGACGCTAGTCTGGAGCAGGACACTGAGAGCCCATAGCAGTGACCCATTCTGAAACGGACCCTTCTGGAAGGGGATGGAGGTCTGCAGGACCAGCGTGCCCTTGGCCCAGTTGGACTGCTGGGTTTGGAAGCAGTCAGAGCCGTCCCACCCGCAGGGGGCGGTGTTGCAGCTGTGCTCGCAGTACTTGTTGTTGTAGTGGTCACGGCAGTACTGCACGTAGCCTGGCCTGAGAGAGGCGAGAGACACAGCCTGGTACCGTTGCACGTGCATGGGGGGGGGGGGGGGTGTCTTCGCTGGCGCACAGGGGGCGAAAACTCACCTGCAGGGTTCTTTGGCTTTGACACAGTCAAATCCATCTCTCAGGCACTGTGGAGCGGTGCACTCCTTATCACAAATGCCGTTGGCAAACTTGGCCTTGCACATTTTGTCGACAGGACAGCTGCTCCAGGGATCACTGAGATATCCTTTTAGTTTAGAGAGAGCAGGGGTATGTAACAAATGACACAGATCTACAAATCAGATTTTGGAATTAATATATATCGTAGAAACTATCCGTGGTACATTTGCCATGAATTGTCTTCACAGTATAATTTAGTGGTCATAGGAAAAAAATACCGTAAATTCTGTATGTTTTCATCTATGTACATATCGTTACCTTTCGGACAGAGAAGCCAAGGCTGAAAGCCAAGGCTGAAAAAGTGTGTCAAATGCAATAGAGACTGTGGGAGGTGAGTCCTGGGCCTGAACTGAAGGGAAACAGGAAACTTGGGGCCTGACACAAACAGGAAATGTCCAAGAGAGGTGAATGGCGACAGGAAATGGAGTGGAATGGGAGTGGGTTACAGTTGAAGGGCATCGCCATGGTGATGAAAAATGTAATGTAGCAGGACAATAGAATTACAGGTGTAGTAGATAATAACGTCCAGGTTTGATGTATCCATTGTAAACAAACAATGTGAGCAGAATTTAAGACAATGGCTCTGAAGTGACCCTAACTTCATGCTTTTCCTGACATTTTATGTTAAAGAACTGACGTCATTCGAATAGGCTTATTTCTTATGACATTATTTTGTGTTAAAATAATGATTAAAGCAATAATGATTAAAGCAATGGGTCAGAAGATAGTGGTCTTAAATGAAAAACTTTGGTTTAAAGATTAATTTGATATTATTTTGAAAAGGGCTATTGGCTGTCCTTCAAGACAGAATTCAAAAACGTAATCAAATAATACGCAAATGTACCTCATTACTTTAGTAACCAAGTAGTTCTCCACTTCCATTAAAAACTATTTCCAACGTCTTTCCAACATCATTCCATTCCATTCTGTTTATCCATCTCCATCCATCCATCCATCCATCCATCCAAATACATTTCCTAAATCACTGGCAGATTATTTTGACTCACCTTGACAAACTCTGCTGACAGGCCATAAGGTGAAGATGAGGCCAAGTAGCGGGGCCATAATAAACGCTCGGCCAGCCGATATCTCCTCCCTTTGGTTTCCGAATGCAGTATGTCAATCACAGGCCGTCTGGTATAAACACTGTCTCGCTGTGAGAAGTCTGGATGACCTTTTCTCCCAAGACGACTGTCTACGAGACTGTAGGCCTCCTCTCTGAGCTCCTACAGAGCAACACCTTTCAGCCGTGTGAGCGTCTGTACTATAGCCCCTACCACCATCACCAGCATCTCGCACGTCTCTCCTTTCAGAAGCACTGCAGATATCCGCATGACTTCCTGCTACTGTGTGGAAAAGATTAGAATTGTGTGTGTGTGTGTGTGTGTGTGTGTGTGTGTGTGTGTGTGTGTGTGTGCGTACAGTTTGCCGACGTGAGTGTTTTTTTTTTTTTGTTATTGCTTTAGTCTGACTTAGCACAAGAGGGGGTTACAATACAACTACTAACAGAGTTGCTTGGAACTTATTTCAGGAAGTCCAAAAATGACTCAAATTAGTTTTAGTAATGCCTGCTAGTGTGGGTAATCATTACCACTGAGCCCAACGGTGTCAATTCCATGTGAATTGGGTTTAAATAAAACAATGCAGTTAGTGATCTTGAAATAAAAATATACCATGATTTTTCTGTGCTGAATAGAGCAAAGCCTAATATTGTTACTTTATTGGATTACACTTTGACCTAACTGGGTAATAAGACCACGATATACAGGATAAGTGACTGCCTACACCAAACACTATGAGATTAGGAACCTTTAAATTAATTTTCACGTTTTTAGTTTTCTTCTGTTGAGAATATTCATGTGCTAACCAGTAGATGTCGCTGCAACCCTTGACCTTATCTTATTGGTCGACGACACACCGACTAACATGTCCTACAAATAAACTGTATATACTTGTGTATTAGACTTTGTTTAAAAAAAAAGAAAAGAAAAAAGATGCGTTTATTTGGCAGAGCAATTTCTTCAACATTCTAACGCTTACTGTAAGTCACGATAAAGGTTTGTCTGGATCTCTTTTAAACTGTCTGGGCATTTGACCTAAGGGGTTCCCAGTGCAGGTAGGCTAGCTGGCTACTTTCGCTTCAGACGCTCATTCACTAGGTCTTGAACTCGGCGCCATCGCGCTTCGCGATTGTCCCAGCTGCTGGGTCTATGTCAGCAGATAAGACTCCGTTATCTTCCATAACACGTGTAAGCTCGTCTTAAACGTTTGGTGGTCGAAGAGAATAAGAGGATAGCTAACAGTAGGAATTCTTAGACAGCTGCTTCGACTAAACTTTACCTCTTACAAAGTAAGTAGCCAGCTAAAAGCTCTATTTTAAAACTGTATTCTTATAGCCCAACTTTCGAAAGACGTTTTATAGCTAAAAGGTAAACGACTGTCCATGTAATGTTAATATAAGATTATAAGGGATAGCAATAGTGAAAGTGAAAGCTCGATCTCCGTCGTTTATATAATACGCCCAGGTTAGTCCTTTATATGTAACAGTTTGCATTAAATAACAGGACTTTATTAATTTATTATGACTATATTATGACTAAACCTTTTTGCACAACATCTAATTTCTTTCTTGCTATCAACCTGTTTGTCGTCTTGGACACTGCACAACAACCCAGCATGTTGTTGTTTGTTCTCCAGGGCCGGGAATGAAGGCTGCTATGGCGATGTGCGTGTTTGCGTGTCTGTTCCTGTGCGTGGACGTGTGCGTGGTTCTATCGCTCGGAGTGGCCCGGCTACTCGTCCAACATGCTTTTGTCACTATGTGGGTTGGCGGCCTGTTGAGATGGGGCCTCCTCCTTCTCGTAACCTGTTATTACCCCGACAGTCCGGCCTGGATGAGGAGCTTTGAGGGGTTCCAGACTGTGACCGTGCACTGTTTATTATACCCAGCCTACGGCACCCTCCTCTGGGCCTGTGGCCGGTCGACGGTGGAACTCTTCTGGGGTTGGCAAACCTGGCAAGGGGTGAGCAAGCACTTCATCTCGTCGTCTGTGTTTGGGTCATGCTTTTATATGTGTGCCTGGGATGGAGCTGCATGGCTCTTTGGGGACGGTGCTTATAGAATGTAAAACACCCTGTAATTGCTGTCCAGCTGCTGCAAGGTTACGCTGTTATGGCACTGTCTCTCCTGCTGTGGACACGCTACGTGCGCTCCATCTTCTCGAAGGCCTCTGCCCCGGCCCGGACGAAGGGACAGGGCTCCATCCAGAGGCTGCTCAGCTACGTGACGCCATTCCGCTACCGCTTCATTGCTATCATCTTCCTAGTGTTCATTTCTTCTCTTGGTAATAAACAGAAACCCTTTTTTTTTTTTTTAACCCTTTTGTGTAATTTAACTTTGCCCTTTTGAAATTGTTGAACAAGTCTGTGATGAAGTTTGTAATGAAAGCGTGCCCTAGAAAAATTAAAGTGTTTTGAGCTAATGACGTGCTGCTTTCACTTTCACTTAAGTGACAGTGCAAATGCTTTTGAGAATACTTTCATTTTGTATTGGAAATTCCCTAGATTTGTTTGCTTATTTGTATTACTCTAAAGCTCAAAACTGTTTCTTATTGTTTTGGGTTGTCATGAGAGCTTTGGTCTATAACCTGTTGTGTAACCTGTGGTGTAACCTCAGGGGAGATGGCCATTCCTTATTACACGGGGAAAATTACTGACTGGATCATGAAAGAGGATGAGCCGGAGGCTTTTAGTAACGCCATCAAGATCATGTCGATCCTGACCATCATGAGGTAAAACGCAGCGACTTTAGGATGAACCTATGCTGCAATAGGGGATGTGCTTAGCAAGGAAGCTGGATTTGTAGTCGCGGTCTCAGCATTAGAAAAGAGATCTAGTACTTTGCATTGAAGTGACCTGGAGTTTTTGCATAAATGAGTAATGGAGGGAGTGATGTATAGCTTGATCTTGGTAGTCCTCTACTCTAAGCCCTTTCATAACTCCAGCTGGACCAGGACACCTTCACTGCTTAACTGAGGTTGAAACCTTTAGGTTTCAAAAATAAAGTTTTGCAATTGTTTTTTGTATCACTCTGCTAGCTTTGCTAATTAATTACACTTGCTAGCCCGAGCAATGTGGTGAAGCCAGGTGGCTGGAAATAAGATGGGTATTTTTACTTTCTGAGCCTCACCCTTCCACCCCAGCTGAGTGCCGCCACTGTGTGTTGATCATGGCAGTTGATAGAGGCAGTTATGGAGGTGCTTTTCCAAAAGCTGCCACAGGTTGTCTCATTTACGCTCGTCCCTCTGTGCAGTGCTGTGTTCGAGTTCTTGTGCGACCTCATTTACAACATCACCATGAGCCTCATTCACACCTCCATTCAGAAGCAGGTCTTCGAGTGTGTGCTGAAACAGGAGGTCGCCTTCTTTGATCACACTTCAACAGGTAATCCATACTTACATGAATGTTATTTGCATTATGTTGGCAGGATGAAAAGACGAGCCGTGTAGAACACAACGACATTTATTAACAGACAAAACAAAGGCAACGTAGCGCATAGGCTAATGTGAGATCAATCACTGACAAACACCAATGACTGCATAATACTTATATACATACATGATAACAACATAATATGAGGAACAGGTGTGACATACAGGGAGGGCATGGCTATGCAAACGAACACACACACTCGGAGTTGCCTGGGAGGAGGGGGCCCTACCGTGAAACATTAAAGCTGCATTCTACATGTCATGTCTGTTTCCACTAGGGATATGGTGCTTAATGTGGAGTTTTTCTACATTCTTTGTTGAGCCACAGCCTACGTTGTTTTTACGGACAAAACACAATGTCTGCTTGACTTGACTGCCTATTGAGACGTGTGGCGTGGTGCAGGGACAGATCTCAGGTGGTTGGGTTTGTGTTCTCTGCAGGGGAGATTGTGTCCCGGATCACCACGGACACCAACACCATGAGCGAGTCCCTAAGCGAGGAGCTGAACATTCTCATATGGTACTCCATGCGCCTGCTCTTCCTCTATGGTTTCATGCTGCTCCTCTCCGTCCGACTCTCCATCTTTACAGTCCTCGGACTTCCCATCATCTGGATCATCCCAGAGTTTTCTGGAAGGTTCCTCCAGGTTGGTCAGCTTCAAACAAAATGCTACTAATTTTAATTATTTCCCATAATGCTTTTATTCTAATTATGGCTGTTCTGCATAAGCTTCATTGACAGATGAAGTAGAGCGCAAAGAGACGTGATATCATGTTGTGTCCCTGAGCTGTGAGGATCTCTGTTTTTTTCTAACTATCGCACAGTCATTTTTGAATGATCGATCAGTTGCCAAAATTCATTCACAGCGAATCCTTCTTTGAAGCGTCTATCTTTTCTGGTCTGTGTGTTCAGGAGTTGTATGTGTGATTTGCTTAATTGTTCGATGTGCACAGCCAAGCTTCACCAGTCAATGTTTCTCCTTTCAGGGACATTCCGTGAAAGTTCAAGACTCTCTTGCCAAGGCGAACAAAGTTGCCACGGAGACATTCTCCTGCATGAAAACAGTGAAGAGCTTTGCTAACGAGGACGGTGAGACGGAGCGCTACCGGATGCACCTGGAAGCTACCTACGCGCTGAATAAAGTGGAAGCCGCGGCTTACACTGCCTCCACCTGGACTAACAGCGTAAGAGCGGCCAGTAGACTTACCCATGATAACCAAACCGACCCTGGGTCAGAGTTCAGGAATTGCTAAAACAGTTTCCTTGCCATCCAGGAATTATGTCTGAATTATTAGGGCAGCGTTTTGACAGTTTTAAAGGAAAGGGGGTCACTCAGAAGCCTGTGATGTTTCCAGTGCATAATTGCATAATTGCAGCGATTCTTGATAGCGTGTAGTGTGCAAATGTATATGAAGGGTACTGATTAGCTTATGTTGCTAAGAGTCGACAAGGGCTAATGGAAACAAGTTAGCACTATTGTAATAGTGTTAACTATCCGCTGATAGCGCAACACCATTATGGATCCTATCGTTTGCTTTTCCATGATTTCATGTTCCTGTAAACATTCTGTTTCTACAGATGTCCAATCTGGCCTTGAAAGTCAGCATCCTATACTATGGGGGGCAGCTGGTGGCAGGAAGGGATGTCAGCAGTGGCGATCTGGTGGCCTTCGTCCTGTATGAGCTTCAGTTCAGTTCTGCCTTGGAGGTAAAGGGGCATGTTGGGAAATGTTCAGTGCTTTGTGTTGGGGTAAGATAATGTTGACTGACGTACGCACTGATGGGTGCTTATAGCTTCCTTGCCACATAACCTTAGTCTGGTTTTGATTTGCTGACTCACTGGTGACAAAATTGGTCTGCTGTTCTTGCAGGCTCTGATTTCCTACTACCCTCACGTGAAGAAGGCCATCGGTGCTTCAGAGAAGATCTTTGAGTATGTGGACCGAAAACCTGACATTCCACCTGAAGGAACCTTAGCTCCCGATGCACTCGAGGGTCACGTGCGCTTCAACAATGTTACCTTCGCCTACCCCAGCAGGCCTGGTGAGAACATCCTCAAGGTGAGTACATAAAAAAATCAAAACAAAACCAAAAGCAAATGGCTGCCTAATGCAGCTTTTGTCCTTTTCGTCGCACACAAGCTGCTGATTGTGTGGGTGTGGCTGGGACTTCCCAGGGCGCCTGTCTGGAGCTCAAGCCGGGCAAGATCACCGCACTCGTGGGTCCATCTGATGGGGGGAAGAGCACCATCGTCAGACTGCTGGACAGGTTTTATCATCCTCAGAGTGGCGAGATCCTGCTGGATGGAAAACCGCTGCAGAGCTACAGGGAGCAGTATCTGCACGAGAAGGTAACGCTGTTCGTGACCGCATGTTCATGATGTCCGACTGGTTTATATGTCTGATCTTCCCTTTGAAGTCTACAGCATAAAAAAGCACATGTAGCCTCGTCTTTCTGAACTGAATTAGAACCGTCTTCAGATACAGACATGTCACTGACAAGTGTAAGTACCAGATTCAAATCCAAGGAAGGATTTCTCAGTTAAATGGAGCTAAAGGTCTTTACTCTCCACTGGCAGTCACTCATTTTCTCACATAGACAAAAACCCCAGCTAAACAGACAAATAAAGAATAAAAGCAACATTACACTCTTCTGTTACAAACATAGCTTCAATACGCAGAAGTACGCAGTACCAGAACAAAAAAGTAACTCCAAGCCACCCTACCATTTCCACACCACCATGTCTGTTTGGGTTCCCTGTTACTCAGACAAGCTGTTTGTTTGACTTGTCGTTGGTTGATGTAGATTAGTGTGGTCGCTCAGGAGCCCATGCTCTTTGCCCGCTCCATCACGGAGAACATCAGATATGGGAAGGAGGATGTAACAGACGAAGAAGTGGAGGCTGCTGCCAAACTTGCTCATGCACACAAATTTATCAGCGACTTTCCAAAGGGCTACGACACTGGTGAGACTCAGTGAGCAAGAATGTTTGATTTCCTGAATACTTTATACCTGCTGTGGTCCTAATCTGTGTCACTATTACTTAGCTGTGTCCATTTGTGTGTGTGTGTGTGTGTGTGTGTTGCAGATACTGGTGAAAAAGGCAGCAAGGTGTCTGGAGGTCAGAGACAGCGAATAGCCATAGCGAGAGCTCTGATTCGGAGACCACAGATCCTTGTGCTGGATGACGCTACAAGCGACCTGGACACAGAGAGCGAACACATGGTAACACTACAGTCATGCTTGTAACAGAGTAATACCATGTCATACACATAATGCCACAGTACTACATTGTACTTATTACAGAGTAATACCATGTCATACACATAATGCCGCAGTACTACATTGTACTTATTACAGAGTAATACCATGTCATACACATAACACAGCAGTGCTAAATTATACTTATAGCAGAGTAATACCAGTCATACACATAACGCTGCAGTACTACATTATACTCATTATAGAGTAATACCATGTCATACACATAACGCTGCAGTACTACATTATATTCATTATAGAGTAATACCATGTCATACACATAACGCTGCAGTACTACATTATACTCATAACAGAGTAATACCATGTCATACACATAATGCTGCAGTACTACATTATACTCATTACAGAGTAATACCATCTCATACACATAACGCTGCAGTACTACATTATACTCATAACAGAGTAATACCATATCATACACATAAAGCTGCAGTACTACATTATACTCATAACAGAGTAATACCATGTCATACACATAACGCTGCAGTACTACATTATACTCATTATAGAGTAATACCATGTCATACACATAACGCTGCAGTACTACATTATACTCATTACAGAGTAATACCATGTCATACACATAATGCTGCAGTACTACATTATACTCATAACAGAGTAATACCATGTCATACACATAACACTGCAGTACTACATTATACTCATAACAGAGTAATACCATGTCATACACATAACGCTGCAGTACTACATTATACTCATAACAGAGTAATACCATGTCATACACATAATGCTGCAGTACATTATACTCATTACAGAGTAATACCATGTCATACACATACTGCAGTGCTATGATACATCATACCCTTGTTGATGATAGAATTACTTACCTATGCTTGTTTAACATGTTTACGTGTTTGCACTGGTGCATTAGTACTGGACGTTTGGCTTTTTGGCATTTAATCATGTGCACTAAGGTGAGCTATGCTAAATGAACCGCGTGCAACACAGAACCTCGTGTGACTTCACTCAGAGTCTGCAGATCTCCTGACTTCAACAAGTAGATCGTTGTTTTATTTACAGAGTGCACACTGCACAATGAGACCAGGTCACAAGCAGCAGGTGGGCCAGTCTGAGCACTGATTCTTTTCTGGCCTTTCAGAGTTACAGCAGGCACGATGTTTCTCGTAGTAGTGGACTGGTAGATGCTATTATTAGTTATTTGGCTGATTTTGATATGCACATTTCTTCACTGTTAGCTTTATTTACTTAATTCCTATGGTCTGAGAAGTTTGACACTGATTGGATTACTTATTCACCGCCTCCTCCCCAAACAAACAAATAAACACACTTTGAGCTGTGACTGGGGTGGTTTGGCAGTGGCTTATTAACATGAACAGCCTGTGTTTGGGTAAGAAGAGTCGATCAGACTATACACACTGGGTCCTATCATGTCCCACAGGTGTACCAGGCACTACTGCGCGACTCATCCCGCCGCACCGTCCTGCTCATCACACACCGGGCAAGTGGTGCCCAGATCGCCGAGCACGTCCTGTTCCTGCGCGCGGGCGAGGTGGTGGAGCAGGGCACCCATGATGACCTGGTGCGCAAGAATGGTGCCTACGCCGAATTCCTGCGTCAGCAGAACACGACCTTCCACCGCTACACAGACGCCGAAGCCGCAGACCTGCCTTTGGCGTAGGCCTGCTGCACGGAACCTCAGAATTAGCCAACGCCTAATTCTGAATCTACATCTGTCATTGTGCTAGATAAGCGTGATGTATTGTAATGTGGACTGTATTATGAACTGATTGTCATAGCTGGTACCGGGTCAGATTTTCAGCAGGACTGGGGTGGGTTATGTACTATAAAAGTGCAGAGGGCTGAAAGATGCTACACATCTAAGGGATCTCCATACTTGAGCACCCAGATGCTAGAGCCAAATGTTACAAAGAGCCTAAGTTAAGGTAGTCTCTATGTAGACTCGAATTGAGGGTAATGACACATCATTATTAAGCAGGACAATATTATAATCATGTACACAAATGTACATGTTAGAAGTGTTAGAATAACAGTTGCCTTAAAGTATCTAAATAAAGTTTATTACTTTGAGACAGAATTTACAAAATATGTGAGGTGTTCAGTGTGCTTTCAAAGGGAGGAAGGGAGGAAATCTGAACTTGTTTTGGGGTTTTCTGTGAAGAAATGTGTGATGTTGTTTGAGTCACACCATAGACAGCTTATTGACCTTTTTTGTTATTGCATTTGGATTCTTTCCAAAAGTTTTGATATTGATTTTGTATTTTATGCCTTCAGTTTATGTAAATGCTAGGATTTTAAAATTAGGTATAAATATCACAAACATTTCCTTGAAGATCAGCAATTCCAACATTATTTCCAAATAGTCCACGTGTAACAGTAGTATAAATGTTTTGTATATCTCCTTTAAGTCTCACTTTTCCCTTGAGCAGGTTTATCACATCTTGGAATTTTGTTCATGATTGGCAGCAATACATTTTTTGTTGTTGTTTTGTTGCTTTATCAAAAAGAGTAAGCTCAGGTATTACTCTGAAACCTCCCCAAGGCCAGTTAATAATTTTTACATTTAGTGAATGTTTAGTTTCTTTTGCTCAGTCTGTAAGTCTATAGGTTTATTTCCTGCGAGTAGATGTTATATAATAATGAAGTAGGTATTCATTGAAATAAAAGTAGATAAATAATTATGTTTAAAAGCTGTTTGATTTGAAAAGACGACCACTGCTTTTGTACCACACGAGATACGCGTACAAAACAAACAATACCTGGCAATCCTAACAACCTTTAAATGTAATTTGTACCTTTCATAGTTTTTGTTAATAAAGTTTTAGGCACAAAACAGTCATACTGCGTTGTTAGGAAATCCTCGGTGTCTTAGCGCTTTATTGCCATAGACTGCAGCGGGGGAAAACAGCCACCACTAGAGGGCGAGGAAAAGCTTTCGCTGCATTGATGCGTTTCCGTAATTGTGCATTGACGTGCTAGCTAGTTTTGATAGGCAGGAAAGGAAGCCAGAAGGGACCAATGGGAAGTGAGGTGGGTGGGCGGGGCTGCGGCGCGATAGGCCGAGTGCGTCCTTGCTATTTAAAATCTCGAGGGCGGAAATCGAAAGGCGCCATTTGCTTGTTGGACTCGCGCAGTGGAGCGAGACGGCGGCGAATGACAATAAAATCAGAGACCAACCGACAACACTCGCCACAAACAACCCCCGAAAACACCCCACAAACAATGGACGTAACGGGCAACCCGGCTATTGACAGGTACATTTTAAGCATTTTCAGACGTGGACGTTCGGACATTTCCAGGAATGCCTGCAGATCAGTAAGGATCTAGTGGGAATGATGCGCTTAATGCGGTGTTCTCGACTTAGCTTAGCGTATTTTAGCTTATCTTAGCTTATTTTATCTTAGCTTAGCGTGGCGGTCTCAGTATCGTTAAGCTTCTGCCGTTTTCGCGGTGTCGTTGTTTTCTTGCCACCTGAAAAGCCGACGAGCCCCAGCTAACGTTCAACGACGCGTCCCTGCGGCCGAGTTCGCTCGCCTGTCGTGAATGTCTCGACATGTCCGGTTGTAGTAGCTTAGTCGGTAACGTGTCCCGGTTTTGTGCTCTGGCTTTCCCAGCTGGCTATCTTACACGGGGGAAGGCTAGCCCGTCCTATAGCTAACCGCTAACCTAGCCTGCGCAGTGTTTATGGTACTGGTACTGGATTTAGCTTTCGCTTCATTTCTCATCACCAAACATCAAAAGCTGATCGAGATGTGAGCCGTAAGCCTGACTTGCAATTTAATTCCATCTGTCGACCTAAGAGCTTCGTCTGCAACCTGCAGATCTCTACAGCATGCTGAGTAACGTTAGCGTGTCTAAAGGTAGCTGACGCTGGCTAATGTTGGGTGCTCTTCTTCTTATGGCCTTTTTACTAGAATTTGACTTTAGCTTTGGAGCTGAGGACAGTGCACCCTGTCCTCTGGAGTAGAGAGAGTGTAGGTTTGTAAGACGATGTCAGCGCAGCTCTGTGGATGGTAAAGCTAGCTGGCTGGCGTAAGTCCAGGGACAACAGTGACATGTTTACAAACAGTAAGGCTAGAGAGAGTGAGACTGCTCAGCAAACGCAGCGACGGAGTTTTTGTTGAAATTAATGATCGTACATTTTGGTGTTTTGTTAATAAGTAATAAAGTTCCCCATTTTTCTTTTAAAAAAAGAAGAAAAGTCAGATTTTGGCTATACGCTTCCATTCCTAGAAAATCTATTTAAATCTTTTTTTTTTTTTTTTTTTCCATTATTCCATAATTTGCTTTGTGTATGTGTTCAAACTAGGTTTGGTGCCAACATAAATTAATTTATTAATTAACACTTGTACAGGTGTGTGACACTTGTTTTTTAAGATATTTTCCACATTGTCATATTTGTTGTAAATATGAGGCAACATAAACAAACATTCCTTAGGCTGGAAGACATTTTTATTTAGTCTGTATATGTCAAGTATCCATCATCTCGGAGAGGTACCTTCATGCAGATTTTAATTTCCGTAGCTCAAACATGATTCGGTTTATTACCTTGTTCGTTGTGCTTCAGTTGGCGGAATCAGGCTGAATCAGATGTCACATGGGTTGAAGCTAAACTGTGTATTACATTAGATAGCCAGGATAGTGCTGGAAATCTTTAGTCTAAAGAATATAAGCATTCTTTGTGTTTTGTAGAAATGAGGTTAGTGATCTTATTTTGTTTCTGTGCATGACTGTGAGTGTGAAGGCTTATTTGGATTCTTGCTTTCCATTGAAGTTATGTCAAAAATGTCAAACATATTTATATAGCACTTATATAGCAACAACAATTGCTGTCACAAAGAAGCTTTACAAATGTCCAAGTCCAAGCCCCCAGCGAGCAAGCCAAGGGTGACAGTGGCAAGGAAAAACTCCCTAGAACACGAGGAAGAAACCTTGAGAGGAGCCAACACTCAAAGGGGGGCCCATCCTCCTCTGGCTGTGAACGTCCATCACACCTTCTTCCTTGTGTACTGACACAAGACTGTTCTCTAACATCAGCAGTTCCGTGGGAGTGGGGCTGCCCTCCGTGGGTGCAATGGAGCTGTCTGTGCCCAGTTCGGGAAAGCGCATCCGCAAGCCATCGCTCCTCTTCGAGGGCTTCGAGTCCCCGGCACTACCGCACGCCCCCGTGCCGGTGCCTCCTCCCCAGCAGCCTCCCGTCAAGGACCCCAACCGGCAGGGCCGCGCCACCAACCAGCTGCAGTTCCTCCAGAAGGTGCTAGTCAAGGCTCTGTGGCGCCACCACTTCGCCTGGCCCTTCCATGAGCCTGTGGACGCGGTGCGACTCAACCTGCCGGTGAGCCAGCTGGATCAGACTCAGGAGTGCCAGCGCTGTGTTCGCTAGATAAAACATTGCACGCCGTTGCAGGCTGAGAGGGTGATAAAACACCAAAGGTGATCATCTGGGCTAAACCTGTCCAATAGCTGTCAGACCTTTTTAAGATTTGGAAAAAGGCCCATTGAACGTGGCTGCCGGAGTTGTATAGGATCACTGCTTATTTAGGTGGAGGGGTGTGATTTGTTGCGTGACACCCCCCCTCCCCCTCCCAATGAAGTGCTTTAACGGCATGCATTCTTCTCTAAGGACTACCACAAGATCATCAAGCAGCCCATGGACATGGGCACCATCAAGAAACGTCTGGAGAACAACTACTACCGCTGTGCCAGCGAATGCATTCAGGACTTCAACACCATGTTCACCAATTGTTACATCTACAACAAGGTAAGAGTGCTCGCCTTAGCCCCAGAACACCATGTTCGCTGCGCCAGAAACCATGGTGGTTGCTATGGAGATTCAGTCTGGTGGTTATTCATTACCCTGTTGCAGTGTTATTCACACTGCACAATAGCTTAATTATTCAGGGAACATTTTTTTGTAGCTTCTTTTGCTCCCAGCACATATGGAGCAGGACGTAATTCTGTTAAGCCCCTGTTTTGGGGAGTGAAGGAGAGTTAAACGGTGGTGTTTGCATCACAGCCCACGGATGACATAGTACTGATGGCCCAGTCCCTGGAGAAGGTCTTTCTGCAAAAGATTGCACAGATGCCCCAGGATGAGATTGAGTTACCCCCTCCCATCCCAAGGGGTAGAGGGGTCAAGGCTGGCAAAGGGCGCCGGGGTAGAGGTGAGTTCAGGAGTGATCGGGCAAATTTCATGTTCATGTGCAGTGAATAGGAATATTTGAAAGTCCATTGGATAACTAGAGTGTGTAGAGTCAGCAATTAATAGGTAATAACAGATTATTTGGCATAATTTCATCAGAACTAACAATACATGAAAATAAAGATGGTAAATAAAGTAGTTAACCCTCTAATTAGGGTTAGAATTACCACCCAATTCATCTTAAATTAGCACGTTTCGTTGCTAATGTTGAAAATCTCCCTTTCTCTTTCCTTCTCATCCAGGAGGTGGTGTAACTGCAGCTCAGCAGGTCCCCGCTGTGTCCCAGTCCGCCTCGTACTCGCCTTCCTCTCCAGATACTCCGGACTCCAGGTTTTCCGGCTCTCCTCACATGCTGCTCAGCAAGCCTCCACCCCCCTCCCTCATGGCTCTGCCTCCCACACAGCCTACAGCTAAGGTACCTGGCAGGGTCGGACTGATCACATTAGATGTATTGCATACATTGTGAACATATTATCGTGATATGGAATTGAGCTGAAGTGCACTGTATTTGTGCCATTTTTGATGCCTGCATTATAAGCAAATGTCTGGATGGCAAGGCCAGACTCCTGCATATCTGAATGATGAGTTGCATGTGATATATGATATCCTTTTCTCCCTCTAATGGGGGGTGGAGAGAGAGCTCGGTTGCACGCACCACCTCATTCACTTCGCATGCCTCTGCCCTCAGAAAAAAGGGGTGAAGCGCAAAGCGGACACCACCACCCCCACCACGGTGGCATTCCCCGCGGCAGGCCGCATGGCAGGTATGGGGAAAGGAAGGGGGGCCATGCCCGGTGGCAGCGGCGTCGGCGTCGGCCTGCCCCTCTCGCTGTCCCCGACACCCCTGGAGCGCGTGCCCGGTTTGGTGCGGGGCGTCGGCACCGGCGAGCCCGTGCGCCTGCAGCCCGTCATGGGCCGGGCGCCATCGGGCCGGCCCGTCAAGCCCCCGCGAAAGGACTTGCCCGAGTCAGCGCGGCCGCGGCGGCCGGCTCGCCGAGGCAAGCTGACGGGGCAGCTGCGCTACTGTAGCGGCATCCTGAAAGAGCTGCTGTCCAAGAAGCACACGGCCTACGCCTGGCCTTTCTACACACCCGTGGACGCCTCCACCCTGGGCCTGCACGACTACCACCACATCATCAAACACCCCATGGACCTCAGCACCATCAAGGTCTGCCGCGGGGGTGGACTGAGTTTGAGTTTGTGATCTGAAAGTGATGCAAAGCTTAAAAGATCCCCTTACCCCACTCTGTGGTTTTTGTTCATGCAAACATGCACTTCTAAGCACTGAAAGTGCATGTGAGTTTTGAGTTCCTGACTCTGTGTGTGTGTGTGTGTGTGTGTGTGTGTGTGTGTGTAACCCCTCCATCTGTCCTCCAGAGAAAGATGGATGAGCGGGAATACCGGGATGCCCAGGAATTCAGCGCTGATGTCCGGCTCATGTTCTCCAACTGCTACAAGTACAACCCCCCCGAGCATGACGTGGTTGCTATGGCACGTAAACTGCAGGTATACTGCGCATGCACTCCCAGGGTTCAGTAGCATCTGGCTCTAACAAGAGCCTCTGAAGGAGGGGGTTGTTACCATGGCCCGGTGTGTGGTGAGCGCCCCCACCTGGCGTTTAATCGTTAGCGCAGTGATGTCTTTGCTGCATGTTCTTGCGCTTTAAGATTGATTTATTTGTTCCGTGTAAGGCATTAGAAGCCCTCTAAAAGCCGGTCGTGGTTATATTTCAGGACGTGTTTGAGTTCCGCTTTGCTAAGATGCCGGATGAGGTTCTGGAGGAAGAGGAGGATGAGGAGCCGGCGGCCGCTCCCCTGGGCCGCGGCGCCAGCATGGCGGCCATGCACCGCTCGTCTTCGTCCTCCTCCTCCTCCTCCTCGTCCTCCTCCTCCTCGCCCTCCTCTTCCTCTGAGAGCGAGCCCAGCAGCGAGAGCGAGCCCAGCAGTGAGAGCAGCCCCAGTTCAGACAGCGAGGAGGAGAGAGCCCAGCGTCTGGCCCAGCTGCAGGACCAGGTGTGCACGCAGGTATGTGCGCGCACACACACACACACACACACACACACACACACACACACACACACGGTGTGCCCAGTATAGAAGTAATTACACTTTTTTAAAACTTAACATTCTGTACTTCCTCATAGACCTTGATCTTCTTCCTAGCTTGGCTAAGCACAGTGGCTAAACACACCAGTGATAAAACAGTACTGATAAAGTGGTCAGAGGTGGAGTTGGATCATAAGTTAGGGCAGTTCTGTGACTACTAATACTAATAATCTCTTGTCATAATTATTCATCATTAATTTTTTAAGGACATTTGCCCTGGCCACCAGTAAACACCACAGATTTCCAGCATGGATTTGGTTTGTGCAAACAGAATGTCGATTTGAAAGGGCTTAAGTTGCCCTCGTGAAAACACGAGCCACAGTCACGGTTTAATTTCTTCACCGTTTCATCGCATGTGCCAGCACACAGAGCCGGGAACTCTGTTAGGGTCCTCTGTCGCGTCCCAGACTGACCGTCCCCGTGCAATTAAATGCACGGGCCTTTTGTGGAGCGGTGTGTCCGCTGGCCTCATGCTAACGCGGTTTGCGTCTCCGCTGCAGCTCCGCGCCGTGCATGAGCAGCTGGCGGCACTTTCCTCTGGCCCCATCGTCAAGCCCAAGAGGAAGCGCGACAAGAAGAAGGACAAGAAGAAGAGGAGGAAGCCGGACAAACGCAAGGGTGGCCGTGGCGACGAGCGTGACAGGGAGAAGCCGGCCAGGGTGAGCAAGACCAAGTCCAGCAGGGCGACGCCCTCGTCCAGCCAGAGCAAGAGAGGCCCCGCCAAGAAGAACAGCAAGAGCAATAAGTAAGAGAGACTTCGTCTTCACCTCATTTCATCTCTCGTGGTGTTTCTGGGAGATGCCCAGATTTACAGAGGAATACTAACTAGGGGGTTTAGTAGATTGTAATATCAGGTTAAGTTGACGGGAGTAATTGTATTGTATTCTTTTAATTAATTTAATTATACTTGCTAAAGAGTACTCATTACAAACAATGATCTTGAGGAGATATTCAGTCATTTTGCTAGTGGAAAAAAAGTTATTCCGTGTGTAAATGTACTTGTAGCTTTAAAGAGAGAGAGGTTTATTATGTACATTTGCATTCCATTCTACACTCAGCTGTTTCTTGGTGGCTATTATTGACACCCCCCCCCCTCTCAGGGCGTCTAAGAAGTCTTCTGCGGCAGCAGCAGCGGCGGCGGCGGCGGCGGCAGCGGCAGCACGCTTCTCTGCACCGCCGTGCGACTCGGAGGAGGATGAGGAGGGCGTGCCCATGAGCTATGATGCCAAACGCCAGCTCAGCCTCGACATCAACAAGCTGCCCGGCGAGAAGCTCGGCCGCGTCGTGCACATCATCCAGTCGCGCGAGCCGGCGCTGCGCGACACCAACCCCGAGGAGATCGAGATCGACTTTGAGACGCTCAAACCGTCAACGCTGCGTGAGCTCGAGCGCTACGTACTCAGTTGCCTGCGCAAGAAACCGCGCAAGCCATATGGTGAGAACATGGAGGAAACCGCCCTGAAGACCCAGGGGAGTGCAAATGCAAATAACACGGCAATGGTTTTAGGCATTTTTAAATTTTTATTAAGACAAAACATCTCATTAAAGTTTCTCATTTAAATAATCAGAGGCAACTTTATTATTAGGGTTTTTTTCATTAGAGTTGTCAAGATGATCATGGTCATCTTTTGGTTTATGCCAATGTTTGTTTTGAAAGGTAAAGTGAAACAGTTTATTTTTATATGCTGTGATGATTCTTATATTGTAACAGGCCTGTGGTAACTGTAAAAAAAACCCCAACAACTTAAAAACAACAAAATTATTCTCCATATGTGTGTGTGCGTAGTGACGAAGAAGGGGGGTGGTGGGAAGTCTCGTGAGGAGCTGGCCCTGGAGAAGAGGAGGGAGTTGGAGAGGAGGCTTCAGGACGTGAGTGGCCAGCTCAACTCTGTCAAGAAGCCTCAGAAACCCAAAGGTGAGGGCTTCATTGATTCACCGCTGACAAGAGATGCTCTGATCATAATAGTGTTCAGTGCCAGTGCTGAAATACCTTACTGATATGGCTATTCAAAAATAATGATGTATTCATTTTACTATTTGAACCTTTGAGAAAGGAAATATTTCACCAGTAGATTCAGTGCCCACTTAGAGCATTTCAAATCTGCTATCTAGTGAATAAAACAGAAACCTGGTACTAACATGTGATGTCACTACAGTGGTGGTCTAGTACTCAAAATGGTCCTAGTGGTTGTGGGATGACGCATACGGCACTGGAACCTTTCTACTGTTCAGTATTCCAGAGAACAGCTTGGAGTCGAGACAAAGTGATCTGTTCCCTGTGTGTCTGTGTGTGTCCCCGTGTGTGTAGTGGAGAAGCCCAGCGGCGTAGAGCCCCATGCGGCGGCCACCCGCCTCAGTGCTAGCAGCTCCAGCTCCGACTCATCTTCATCCTCCTCCTCGTCCTCTTCCTCAGACACCAGCGATTCAGATTCCAGATGATCTGTGTCTTAGTGAGGCCATGGGATGGGGAGCGCAGAGCAGCGCTGTACTGCCTGCCCTACGGGAGGTTGCCTAGCAAACTGGACTGGGGTGATGTAGCCCTTGGCTGAGGTGATGTAGCCCTTTGGGTGGGGTGATATAGCCCTTGGCTGGGTCGTGGGGGTGGGTGTAGAAAGAGAGCTTGACTCCCAACACCGATTTCTTTGCAGAGGACACAGTTACGTGAAACTGCAGATTCCAGAAACATTGTTAGTGTGTTTTGAGAATTGTTTGTTTAAAAAAAAAAAAGAAAAAGAAAAAAATGTACATAATCTATCTGATTACTTTTTCTTTTATAAAGAAGAGTTTTATAAAAGTGCCCATAGTGGGAGACTTTAAATGGGATGATGTGGCTATAGAAACTGCTCTGCTATCTTTAGTTGGAGATATCTGAAATAGGTCTTTTTGTTTGTGTTCTGTGTGGATTTAAAGATCTGTAGAAATCCCTTTTTCTCCACACCACACCGTTTGAGTTCCTGAAATTTGACCTTTTTCTTAATTTGAAGCAAAGCGGTGATTAAATGAACATGTAATCCTTTAAATAGTGGGCCTGTCTTTGAGGAGCACACGCTTCAGAGTTTGGAGCACATGTTTCAAAAGAGAAACAGGAAGCAAACATTCCACTACATATGCAAAGGTGGAAGGAGCCTCCTGCTCTTCTGACTGCATTGGCAGATTTTTAAAAAAAAGTTTCTTTATGTGTAATGACTAGCCAAAGGGAGACAGATCTGTCCTAATACTTTGTACAGACAGACTCCTGGGTTCATCTTAATGCACTGCAGACATTGCAATGACCAAAAAATAGATCATTTAATTCTGCCTGCTTCCTCTTGAGTATTCAGGTTTCTTTGTTTTAATGTTTTTACATCATTACGAACATGACTTCCAGGTTTTGCTCTTCTCCAGCCATCAGCTTTGGGCCGGAGTTCATTAGCGTTGTCCATTACCAAACCAGATTAGCTGGCCCATGGATCCTGTTTGAAGTTCAGGCTAATATTACCGGGTTAGTATGACATCAGTCGCATAATGCTAACTGGGTTCCTGATAGCATTCATTGAGCATTAGCCACATTAGGGATGCGGGAAGAATGACTGCATTACGGGGAGGGCTTTGGCCCCTGGGGCCCTTACCTAACTTGGCGGCAGGGACATGGCTGGAACACACAGGCGAATGGACTTCTGGTTGGACTAGAGAGGACCGCAGAGAGACATAAAAGCAAAGCAACGATCTTTTATTATACATTTACTGTATATAAACTCAGCTGACCATGTTTGTAGTTTATTTTTTTCCCTTTGTATGAAGTGGCGTTGTTCTAACTTTTTTTTTTTATTATATAGGATAACATCTGATTCTGTGACCCTTGTTAGCCACACGTGCAACATTTCTGCGATATTTATATTTAAGATATTATTCTCATTGAATTGTATATTTAGTTTGATTTTATTTGCCTGCAAATACAAATCTGCCAACTCGCTTATACAAATATTGTGTGTTGTTCCTGGTAAACCTTTTAGTCATTGGCTCCTGTTGCATGTTACATTAATTTTACTTTACTGGGAATTGGGGTGTGGGTGTGTGTTCTTGTATTAATTCCCCTCTTACTCAGGAGAGAATCCTGTGTATGAAGGCAGTGTGATTTGATTGTGGTCATTGGTTCACACATTAGTGAGTTTGATCGCAGGACGAACAGCTGTATATGTCTGAACATCCCGTAACATTCTTCACATGCACACCAAAAACCAAGACACAGATGCATTTGACTGGCTGAGGCAGCCCACTTCCTAATATGACTATGCTGCAGCCATTTTTGGACTCCTACTGTAGACGTCTTATTGACTGCAAACTTGCCCAATATTAGGAGCATCTGAACATGTCAGCATTCAGAGGCTGGAAAGCAACAGGGGCACGCCATGAGGTGACTGGATCACAAGTGATGCTTGTTGGTGGCCGTTGAAACTCATAGACGCACAGTTACCATGGAAACAATTTTCTGGTTTAAGTGACATACACCCATGCACATTGAACAAAAACAAGTTTTCTTTGTTTTGCAGTTGCAGCCTCAGCTAATGCCTGTTTCTTTACTGTGTTTTGGTAGGTAGTGTATTTTCTAAGTACATTAACTCAACAGTACTTCAGAGAACCTTTTATGTTGTAAGGCTATATTTCAGTCTAATGCCTTCCACAAATAAAACCCCTTCATTGGTTTCTTATGCCAAAAATATTATCCAAACTACAGTTTAGTGATGGCCCTTGATGAATGGCAGTCCCAGGTCTTTCTCATTCCATAAGGGGATAGAAGGTTGAGCTAAGATCAATAGCAATACGCATGTCGTAATGTTGAGAGGTCATGTTTATGTTGTGGATGCAGTGAGCCCAGGGCTGGGAAAAGCACTGATTGACAAACCATTGCCAACTGTGTTGCTGTGAATTGCATCTAAAGTTGACAACACAAAGGTGCGAATGACTGATTGCCCTGGGCATGTAAATTCATGCATATCTGCTGTACTGACGTGACTCTTACATGAGCTCCACTGCTTTCCCTAATTCTCAGACAAGTCATAGTGGTGATGTTACAGATGACTGACTGGTTTTGTAGATCTTCAAGTACTCTCCAACTCGGGCAAACAGGTCTTTGGGGGGGGGGGGGGGGGGGAATTGACGTTTATAAAAATGTTCAGCCCTAAAAACCTAAAAAATCTATCCAAAAGTGATGTGTATTAAAGTAACCTAATTTGCATTAAAGAGACTACAACCCCACAACCACACACACAAACCCATTAATGTACCTAATTTTCACCAGACTTGAGTATTGGGGGGGGGGGGGGGGGGGTATGTGTTTTAATGTTCTTCACAGCATCCAAGAGCCTATTTGAGGTTTGCAGGCAATACATACCTTCCCACATTCCAGTACAGACTTTTGTTGTACATCTATACTAGACACTAATGGTTTGGGTCTGGAGTTAGAATAGTGCAAAAACAGGACACCTAGTGTATGCCAAGGACCAGGGAAAGAAACTGCATTACACTATGAGCAGTGGTACCTGCAGCAGGATTGATGTAGTGCCTGCTACTCAGCTTTTCTCGGTTCAGTGCAGTTTTTCATTAATCGTCCATGCCACTAGTTGAATGCTGTTACTCATTAAATTATAGTCAAGACGGTTCAGACTACCCCTCATAATTATACTGTCATATTGTCTGCTTGTGGGATGGGTTTTGGTAGGGAATAAACAGGTAACATAAATCCGTAATCCCGACTTGTTTCTGTGTGTGTGTGTGTGTGTATAATTAATATTAATTCATATATATATATATACACACACACATATATACACACACACAGAGAGGTCCTTCATCAGCTGTGCAAGCAAAGTGTGTGTGTGTGTGTGTGTATATATATATAAACACAGATTAAAAAAGCTATCATGTACTCCATGAGGTAGTATTGTAATTACTAGTTTTTACTATTGACCTATATATAATTGACCTATAATATAAATGTAAACAATGTAAAGAGGGCACATATCCATGGAAATAATGGTTCATGTCAAAGCAAATTTTGATTCCAGCTGTGTATTTATAGTTCACATTGAAAGCATCTACCCATCTTGATACTTAATAATCCATAATTCTGCATCTCTTGCAATTTGAAAAGTGCACTCTCTTAATCAATATTTTGATATAAAACTTTCATTATTCAGAAGAGTTCATCAAAACTCCATTGTACGTGATTCTTCTAAATATTCCTGATGCTTCCATGACTCCTAAAGCCTGAGTTTTTTAGGCCATGACCTGGACATTATTAATTGTCTGCCATAAAACGATTAATCAATCCCATAAATGTGTGAGGAATTACGGAGTGAGGTGAGAGGACGCGTTTAGAGCAAGGATACCTAGGTGCTTACTACATGGAAAAGTCTGTGTTATAACAAGTGACGTTAGCCTGTAGAATAATTTCAGTCATCAATAAACGACATCGTTTTAGAGTGACCCTTCAGTGAACTAGAGCATCTTTGGCGTCCATTCTTCTGCCCTTGTGTCTTATCCCTGTATCTCCTCGTCCCACCCCCACAGCAGGAGATAAGTCACACAAAGAGGAAATGAAGCATGTTTAAACAAATTAGAGGAACTTGTAGTTTCAGTCAAACCCAGCGTGAAAGAGACAGACGGTTGATTTATTCTCTCCAGGTGCCTGACATTAAAGAGAGTTGTTCATTAAACCCTTATTGAAGACACAGGAAGAGAGCAATGCGCTTGTACGCACACGCTTTCTCAGACAAAACAAGACTCGTTCTGGGGCCAAAATCTGACCGACTGCAAAACTGCTCTGTGTGCACCCAGGTGGAGCAACTATTCTATGTAACTCACTTGGATATAATGGGCTCATTTTGCTAACAATCGTTACAGTAGTGTTCCCAGGTTGTGACCTTAACCAATGCAAAAGAACTTGGAGGCTGTCTCAAATCACTATAAAAATCGAAGCTTCTGCCTGCTTCATTTAATGCAAAGGACAGGTTCTGTTTGGATGCAGAGCTCCAGTTAGGGTTTGCCTGATTACCATCTAGACCACTGCTCTCCCGCCGCAGTCACAGGGATCCATCAATCAACGGAGTTCTTCTCTGGCCCGCGCTGCTGGAGTTCTGTGCATCTTTTTAGCACTGGTGGCGACGTGGGAGACTTGGCCTGCACGGCGGTTCCGGGGAGCCGTGCTGTTTGCGGGCCGGTGCCAGATCTGGCCAGGTGGCGGGTGGCCTGTTGGTGTCCCTCTGTAGTCGTCTTCTGCCCCAGCCAGATTTATCGATCACGAACGCCATGGACTGCCTGCGATCACACTGGTGTTACGACCCCATGGCAGAGCCTAATCACAAATCAGAGCCAACACAGGAGGAGATACAAACAGGGATGAATCACGCCGTTTAATTCCAACCGAAAACAAAGTCCCACAAATACAATGCACACATGCCACAGATCAGGCTGTGCAGGGAGGGTGAGAACCTGCACTGTGGACTGTGTCAATGGTGAGAAACCATCACAAAGAATATGAAACATAAACGTAATTAAACCTACATAACCCAGCACACACTGTAAATAAATAACATGAATACAAGGGTTGACACCCACCCCTTACCTTCAGTGTCTATACATAAAAGCAGATTTAATCTAGCCTTGTCCAGAACTCCAGTACAGCTCCCATGACACCAAATGGTGGTACATCTGTTGTATTACTCAACAGAGCCATCACTGACTCTACCATTGTGTGTTTAAACTAATTGAGACTAGAGGGTGAATGAGCGACGCAGAAAGCAGGTGCCTCTGTGTGTCTGCGCCCGTCTCTCCTCGTCTGTGTGTCTGCGCCAGTCTCTCCCGACGGCTTTAAACGGAAACTCCACCTTCATGGGAAACCCATTAGCCACATCAGCTGCACCTGCAACACTCATTACATCAGTTGTCCTGGAGACACAATATGCAGGACACTTGCGTGCCCTCGCACGTTACACTAGAGAAAAACACACTCATACACACACCCTACTATATTTTCTCCAGTCATTAAAACGAGATCACTGTCAGTAAAGGAGAACCATCCCATAATTCATATCCAAGCATAAATCTGCTCTGAAAAGCATTCAGATGAGTGCGTTCATATGATGCACTGCATACAGTTGCAGTCAGGATGACGAATGGATGATAATAGCTGCTTACTTAAGAGGCTGGTACTCAGAATTGCCGGATGTGAAGTAAAGGTTCTTAACCTTTGGGGATTGCAGGCTGAGAGCTGCATTTCCTTAGCTTCAAAGCCTGCACAGTGAAGCAATCAATCTATATATATAGGCCAATCCACTACATTTCCGAGTCTATCTGTATGAGTACCACACAAAGCACATAAAATATCTTTATGAAAGTGACTTCCGCGTGTTTCAGTAACCCAACCAGCCAGGCTGAGTCTCGCTGGGTAAGACCGCTATCTTGCCTCGGTGGCGTCGGCGTCCCGCAGCTCCCCGACAGGGCGTTTGGTGGCGAACAGAGCACACCTCTTCTGTCCGAGCTCTCTCGGGTGGCTGGCAGGGCCAGCTGGCAGGAGCCGTTGGGAAGATGGAGAATCCATCAGCTAGCCCAGGACCGACATATCTGTTATCAAAGGACTCCGTGAACGTTTTGGTGTAGCAGTGGTGTTTGTCCCTGTCCGAGGTGCATGATGGAGCGTTAGCATTTTAGACTAATATGTGGTGTTGTCAGCTACGAAATTTAGCTTTTGATCGAGAAATTATAAATCCGTAAACACTTAGAATTCATCTGATTTGCTGTGGTGAGAACAGTCAGATGTTTTATCTGGCTGTACTCGTGTGCGCTACGATGGAGGTTGATGGTTCACCCAGAGCACTGCAATACGGGGCTCTCTAAGTGATTTGTTATGTAAAGTTTGTCACTCAAACAGTTTTAATTACAAGAAAAAAAATATATGTTGCACCCATAAAATGAAATTTAATTTAGTTAACGAACGCAACAAGAAGTCAAAACCTTAATCATAGTTTGGTATGCAACATTAAAATTAGATTTAGATTAAAATGTTCCCAAGGTTTCAAACGTATACTCTTGTTAATTATGCAGACCGAGGTGTTGTCTATGCTCCGACTGCTCCGCTGCTGCCCTCTTGTGGCAGACGTGAGCAGTAAGAAACACAGTGTCAGAACAGAGTGCCGATTAGCATCCAAGTCGTCCGAGTTGTGTCTTTGACGAATTGTGATTTTTATGACTGAACGGATATATACATGCAGCCTTTTACTGCCTTTAAAAAAAAATGCTGTGGTACAGAGGCTTGGCTACGTACCACGTGGGTTGTATGGCTGTTTGCACTGTAGGATGAATCAGCAAGTTTCTTCGTTTTACTGTTGAGTAAGCATATATTTGCGGTAACAACCAGATGAACGGAGATTTATTGTACGCCCAATAACAAGCCATTTAGCTAGCTAGGATATTTGGCAATTTGAATTCTTATATTTGATTTGTCTGTATTTGTTCTTGTTATAGACTACACACAATTCAGTTCTCGCCTGTAAGCCTTAATGGTCGCAATGCTGTGCTGTTGTGTTGCTCATCAAGTCAGTAAAGAGTTAACGGAGTCCGAGTGTGTGGAAGGTTCCACCAATACTCAGATCGTGAACACCTTATTCAATGCAAGTTGTGTACAAACAATACTCCTTCTAGTCGCCCTGTAAAGCATGAAATATTCATTCAAAAGTCAGACCTGTCGGGTCGAATTTGGCGGGAATTTTTTTTTTGGAACACGTCAGACATCTCTACGTATTTATGTCACACGCACAGGCTCAAAAACAAGGCCCACCTGGCCGGGCTGTCTACCTGAGTGACGTTACTGGAGCTGTGGCTCACAGTGCTGATCTGTACAGCGGTCGGGACACTGAGGTGTGTAACTGGAGAGAGCTAAAAGTGAGGAAGATAGAGCTCTAGCTAAGACCTGAACGAACACAGGCTTGACTTTTCAGGTGTTGCGACACCTCCGTGATCTGAAGGAGTCCAGAGTATTGTTGAGGAATATAATGTTACCCTTGTAATGTATGCAATGTAATCTTGTCATTGTGATGTTTTAGCTGTATAGCTAACGTTAGCTAGCTATTTAACTAATATTGCCTGCTTACTTCGTAGATCATCCTTCGTTTGATAAACCAGGCTAGACCTTATTATATTATAGGTCTACATTAACCCAACTGACATTAACCTAACAAACATTAACCTAATTTGTGTTATTTGGGCTCTCATTTGGCTAATGGTGCATGTATGGTTACACTACCTACCATTTGTTTGGTTATCTAATAGCACGCACTGTCAAAGCAATGGCTAGATATCCAAAAAAAAAAAAAAAGCGAACCCTGACAATAGCAACCTAGATACACTATCAGACTAACCGGCCGCTATCACAGCTAATGTTTAACCCAGTACAGTGAAAGATGGGTTATTTTCAAATGGTTTTTTTCATACGTAGCTGCATATGAAAGGTCTCAAATACAAACCAACATTAAACTGATAAGGATATGATTACAACGGTAGACAGTTCACTTACGTCAAGTCATTTCCATCACTGAGTCCTCGTTGAGTTCTCTGAATATTGCTTGAACGTAAATTCACTCGCAATCAGGAGCTATATTATGGATTTATAAATAGGGGGGTGATAAGACCCCCAGGACAACTGCAAAAATGAAAAAGGACAGGCCATCCATCATCACATGCACTAGGTACTTCACTGTTTAACGTAAAAGTCATTTTTAATTGGCTTTTTATGCAAAATTACATTACCATGTCAGTGTGATTTCATTTTGGACAATTGTAGCAAACATTCAAATCATGTATTCTTTACTTTTAGGTTTTATGTCTGCAGCAATATTCTCTGACACAGAGATCCTCTGTCTCACACATACTGATTGACATTTTAGCAAAGCAGGGCAGACTGATGTCGCAGTGGCGTCATAGAGATCGATCAAACATGAAATCTTTCAGACTCAAATTTCAGGCCTTTTCAGGTTTCAGAGCTGTTGTACAGCAGCAGCACCTCTCCCAGGTCTTAGTGCTCCTATATCTCAATAGAATTGTGAATTTGGAGACACAATGGTACAGCTGAATAAGAATGAATGAGAATTATTGACAATTTAAACTCAAATGCATTCTTATTTGGTGGGGGGAATTTAAAGGTGGCTGTAGCCCCCCTAAAACAGGCCTAACGACACCCATGTTTTCAATCAGCAGATTCTTCTGCACATTTTGTGCAATTACATATTTCCACCCGAGTGGTCGACAAATTCCCCAAACATACGTACTGCAGCTTTAAACTGAACAAAAAATTCTTCAGAATTTTCTACAGATAGCATGATGCTATCTAGGAAAGGCACACAGGATACAGTTGAAAATTTAGATTTCACCTAGGGCTCCCAATAGGTTAGCGTCGCCACCTGGGAACGTCACCTTTGGGATAGGTTACTGCAGGCATCGATCATCATCACATCCTGACAAATCCGCCAAAAGCTGCCCATCCATCCCACCACATGAGCTGTTATTGTACTGTATGGATAGATCTCCGATTGTCAGCATGCACCTTTATGTGTGAATCTCGGTCCTGTTACAGAAGGACTACTGCATTTAATGCAGACCAGTACTATAAGTGTGGGAAAAAGGAGTGAAAGCACACCTTTCTTTCTGTGCTCCACAGAACTGCGAGTGGTGGGGGCTCCTCCAACAGCCTGCCTGACTTAAGTAAATAATTGTTAACCTTTAATCGTCTTTCACCTCTGCTTTGATGTTCCCTCAGGGTCAGGATTAGCGTGAGCCTTGAGGATCCATTTGTGGACTCAGCATCGTGGGAAAGCCACACACTGCTCGTTTAACCTGGACTGACTTTGGGTCACTGACATTTTAATATTGAACAGAGGTTTTTGGTTTTAACTTTGCTTGTTGTAATGCCTTTATTTGGCATGTTCTTCTGCTGCACTTAGCAACTTGCAGCGTTGTCAGACTTGTAGAAAAATAAGTTTGATTTTAATACTGTGGAGTATAGACAGTTGCTAATTGCATTCAAAATATGTGCTAATGTTGTTTTGACAATTTTGAAAATGAGGTTTTATTGTCTGATAGAAGAAAAATGATCTCTGAAAGCTTTTAGAAACACTCTAAAAACACAATGTCACAGTAGTTTCTCTAGTCATCCAAACTTGTTCTCTGACAGCTGTAGCTTCCCAGGCCCAGGAAAGTGAATGATTAACCATGATAAGCCCATGAGATGACAGCATGGTGTCTCAGCTATAAAGCTTTGAGAGGGAGTGTGTGTGTCTGTGAAGACATGACCATGGCGTTCACCCGTGTTCTGGCTCTGTGCTTTCTGGCGCTGGTGGGCTCGGCACAGTGCGGGTCAGTGAAGAACCCCTTTGTGATTCGCTCTGGCACGAGCTTTGCATCCCGTCCATATTCCTCCTTGCTGACGGTGCCCAATGGCGAACAGTTTGGCCTGTGGACATGGCCTGAGATGTGCCCTGATAACTTCTTTGCTGTGGGGTTCAGCCTGAGGGTAATGTCACTACAGTGGGAGTCAGTCTGAGGGCAATGTCATTGCCGGGGTGGGGTGGGAGTGTCAGTCCGAGGGGACTGCCGTGAGGGAAACATCTGATGGGAATGTCATTTCTGCAGGGGTCATTGTTGTAGGTGTCAGTCTCGAGGGGACCATCTTGCTGTGGGGGTCAGTCTGAGGGGAACACTGTTACTGTGGGGTCAGTCTGAGGGGAACATCTTGCTGTGGGGGTCAGTCTGAGGGGAACACTGTTACTGTGGGGTCAGTCTGAGGGGAACATCTTGCTGTGGAGGTCAATCTGAGGGGAATGCCATTACTGTGGGGTCTGTCTGAGGGGAACATCTTTTGCTGACACTCTTAGTGCCATGTAGTACTTTGGGCATCCTGATCTTATTGTTTTGCTCTAAAAGTGAAATAGAATAGTAGAGTACTTATTTATGCCAGTAAGAAGTGCATGCCTCTCCGCAGGTTGAGACGAATCAGTACGGGGGAGATGACACTGCTCTGAACGGAATCCGTCTCTTTTGTGGTCAAAACGGAGACAGGAGCTTTCTCTACACTGTGGAGTCCAACACGGGCTAGTGAGTCCAGACACAACCTTCCACTGGCCCTTTCAGTGGGCCAACGCGCCTTGTTTCTGTTACAAAAAAAAAACAAAAAACAAGCAGGCTCATAACTTTGAACACAGCAGCAAGATCTAGCCATGCAGGCTCTGTAAGAAAAGAGCTCAAATGACCTCCACTGGAGCAGCTGGTGCTTGCTTAGCAAGCACTCAGTATCTAGGAGGACAACTGCAAATCCACGACCAAACTCAGCCCTTGTTTGTGGACATAAGACAAGGTTCTGGGCGCTGCACTGCATCTCACAGTCCCTTCGTGAATCCTTTTATCCACAAACCGTGTAGGCAAAACAGCTGCCCTGCGTTTGATGGAAAGAGCCTGCTTGTTTGAAAATATGGCAACTGCCCTGCTGCCCCTTAACCGCCTCCTGCCTCTCAGCTTCGGCGAGTGGACCGATCCGCAGTGGTGTCCAAGCGGAACCCTCGTCTCCTTCCAGCTGCGCGTGGAGACGCACCGGGGCATGTTCGGCGACGACACCGCTGTCAACAACATCCG
This sequence comes from Electrophorus electricus, assembly GCF_041902795.1. Classification (NCBI taxonomy): domain Eukaryota; kingdom Metazoa; phylum Chordata; class Actinopteri; order Gymnotiformes; family Gymnotidae; genus Electrophorus; species Electrophorus electricus. The sequence continues at coordinate 41,553,141 of NC_137497.1, read as the reverse complement.
CTTCCGCTGCAGCAGCAACCCCACGCTGGAGGGCCAAGGCATGCCCTGGGGCGACTACAGCCACTGGAGCCCTGAGTGTTCGGAGGGCGGTATCTGTGGCATCGAGACCAAGATGGAGCCGTATCAGGGCGGCCTGGATGACTCGGCGCTCAATGACGTGCGCTTTCACTGCTGTAGCAGGGGTGGGCAGTGAGGCAGCACTGCTTGAGTAAGAGACACAGGGAGGGTGGGCCGTGGTGAGCGCTTATGTTCATGTTCGTCATGAATGGTTTGAATGCTCCGAGATATTAAACGGAGGCTAGCCCTTTGTTTTGCGTCTGATTCTTTGATTTTCTTTATTACAGCAGTAATTTGTTTTCTGACTAACGGATATTGACGGGATCGTACAATCGGCGCCTGCGCTGCTGTTGTTATTCGTAAGACGCTTCGGCCCTCAGTTCCGTCTTTATCTTGGGTTTGTTCTGCTGATTCAGGAATCAGGCAGTCAACATCGGCGCCGGCCCAGCGGACTTTCAGCACAACTCTAGCGCTGAATGAGACTGTCAGCGGGAAATGTCCCGGGCAGAACAAACACGCAAAGCCGTCGGGCCCATCTTCCTGTCGCTATGCTTATGCCTGCTGTCACAGTAACGCACAATTATATTACCATTCGGACGCACTCAGCGTTATCTCTTAACACACGTCACTAAAGCTGCGGACATGGGCGCAGCCAGGAGAATAGCGCTTCCCGTGATTAGTGGGTGATAATTTGCGGCATCGGAGCGAACCATAGCTCAACACTTCTGCTGACACATGATGCTTAGCCTTCTGTTCTGATTCTCATTACCAGCGGAGGAGACAGAGGTAATTAATTCGTGTGGAGTTTGGAGCCTGACAGCGCCAGATAAGCGGCCTCATCGGGAGTGGAAATGTAATTGTGTTAATTAATTGACTAGTGGATAGTGTGTTAAACACTAAGTGTACCTCCAGTAGTTATTACTGTCAGCTAATATTAAAACACTAGCGTGACAGTTTTCAGAAAGATCACGGAAAAAAGTTTAAAAAGATACATAAGAAAATGTGACCCTGTTTAATATTTAGTCATATAGATACTAGTAACCTATAAATGGCGTAACCAGTACCAAGATAAATAATGAATGAAGGTAAGGTCCAATAGCATCTGTATACGAGCTTCAGTTACATGACAAAGTTAAAAGGCGGGTTGTATTAACAGGCCTGCTGAAAGTACTGAAGTGCAATATGTAATGTGTATTTACATAGCTTTCTCGCTACATAATGCAGGACTATCTTGTAAGTGCCCTGGTACAAAATATGTATAAAAATAACCCAGGGGCCTTGGCGTAAATGCATTAACCAGATCATAAGGTTTATGATTTATGATTTATGAAATGCAGTACCACATATCTGACCCGAACATGCACTCCCAAGCCTGCGCTGACAGGGTTTCTGCACAAACGGAATGCATGTTGGACATGCGATATCTTGTTTGTTGCACCAGCTAGCAATCGGTCACTAGATGGCACTGTGGCCTTCTGGGAATTTTGACAGAGAAGGTTGACTAAAACCTTTTATCAGAGCGTGTCACTTATGAGTCTGCAAAGAACCAGCGTCAAACAAGGACACACAACGTCAGAGTAATCTTAGAATATTTATGTCAGAAATACTTAAGGCAAATCAAATATAAATCATATTTATAATATACAAATTGTACAGAAAACATGAACGCACAGTGCAGCCTGTGAGGCATTTCACAGTGACAGTTGCTTGTTGCTTTGGCTCTGTATCACAGCTCACTGGACAGAGGTGGGTATTTACATCGCCGTTAGGTGACCCATTTAGGATTTACAGGTGCTTTTACCCAAGGTCCTTCCATCGCTGGTGAAGACACTTGGACAATTCGATATGATCTTAAATAAAACTGCGATGCACGGTACTTGTTTGCAGATCATTTGGAACGGATGACTGCCTGAGGCTGTCAGCTTACAGACATCCCCAAAACACTGGCTGTCTTCTCTGATGATGCTTCATCATCTGCTCCCATAGCTGTCCTAATCTGCCGGGTTGTCTGTCAGTGCCGAGCTCACCTCACCTGTGCGTTCTTCTGCTCGTACAGTCAATTCCGACATGCCAAACGTTTCCGCTTTGTGTCGGACTGATTCATTTGGATGTTTTCAGCCCATGATGCCCTGTGTCTCTGTCACTGACTGACACTATTTTCATCCACATACTGAGAGAGGGAGCTAACAGACTCTGGATACAAAAGCCACGTCCAATTTTTCATTTTTGCTGTCTTGTAAATCAGATAGTGATGCAACGACTACAGGCCGTAAAAACAACTGTGTAACCAACTGGTTATTTATGGTCTCGTAAAAAAATGCCTTAATGGTTCTTTTATGGTTCACCCATTTAACGCTGACAATCTGCACTTGAACCTAATAGTAATAGTTTAATTATAAGAATTCAAATCCACTGTGCTGGGGTACAGAGCCAAAACAACGTATCCTGTCACTGTCTGATGACTTATGGATGGACTGCATTGCATCTTATACAAAGTAACAGAAGGTAATGTTTTACAAATGTGACAACAATTGAAGAAACGCCCTTTAAAATGGAGGCAGATTTCAAAGCACATTTTCAGATATGCAACACCATTTGTACGGACTTCACCAGCAGCAGAAAAAAGAAGAAGAAGAAAAAAAAAACCCTTCAGCATGAAATCTCGCACAGTCCTCCCGCAGTTCCGCCTGTCTTTATGCTCATTTCAGCAGATCAGGAAAGAAAGGAAACAGACAAAGGACCAAAGGAGCTGTGTGTTATTACCTGTAATAACCTCTCTCCCTGCTGCAGAAGGTTCTGTGCATTATTACCTGTAATAACCTCTCTCCCCGCTACAGAAGGTTCTGTGCATTATTACGTGTAATAACCTCTCTCCCTGCTACAGAAGGTTCTGTGCATTATTACCTGTAATAACCTCTCTCCCCGCTACAGAAGGTTCTATGCATTATTACATGTAATAACCTCTCTTCCCGCTGCCAAAGGTTCTGACACATGAAAAGGTTACGCTGAAATGAACAAAGTGCGCATGAGATCACATGAGATCTGTACTTGAGGTGAGAGAATGTTTCTGGGGTGAGACGTGGAACGCCCTAGGCCATGCACTCCACGTCTTCTGATGACTCTGCGGTCCACGCACAGATCTCTCCAAGGCAGGACACAAAACACAGGGCAGCCCTTATCACACAGGCCGCGGTGTCTGCATTTTGCGAGGAGATGCTGGGGAGCGGTGTGTGTTACTTGCACAGGACACATAACACATACATCTATCACAACCAGCTAACTCTGCCGTCCTTGTTCCATTTGACGTCCAACATCTACGAAGCAACAGCGTAAAGTTTCTTCAACACCTTTCCAGGCAGCAATGACCTCCCAGTCACAATTCCAAGAGACTTGAGGTTTCACACAGGAGTCTGACTGCTAATCCACATTAAGCGACCGTGTCAGGGAGCCCGAGACACTAAGCTATATTCCACGCACGCGTGACACAGGCACCGACAGCAGCCCGACACAAAGCCAGGAGACATAAACCATAATAAACAACCAAAGAGACCACATCAGTATTTCCTAATTTATCAGTACTAAGAGAGCTTTAAGATAAAGGCCAGTTTGGAATGTTTTTCTTTCCTGTTCGGCAAAGAACGCTGTGATCACGAAGAAAATGCACTCTGCCATTCCCATTCCGAATCCCATTCCGAGCAAGCCCATGTCCCATCCCTCCAGCGAGCTCCTCACTGACTAGGACCAGTTAACAGGATGAAAGCAGAAGCAGCTCTGAAATGCCACACATCGCTGAGCGTCCCCCGTCAACACCTCTGTGGCAAAGAGGGAAAAAAAAACCCAAAATACAACCCTGAATGTGGACAGCGCCTTTTTTGACCCATTATGAAACTGAGAGGACGTCCAGTGCTCCCAGTAAAGGTCTGGGGTGATGTCGTCGTGAAGATCCATGAGTGTTTAATTCCTCCTCTCAGGCCTTGACAGCTACCCAGACAGTTTACAACGACCTTTGAGATTTAGGTGGAGCCTCTTTTGTCGTTAAGAGGTGTACGTAGGCCAGGCCCCCTGGGCCGCCACAGGGCGTGTGGCGAATGGCATGCCACCAGGGACCTGGGAGCCAGGCACCACCGTGCTGGGCACCAGACGTGCCCACTCTCCCATGCCCACTCTCCACACATCTGTTATCTGTGGGTCCTTTGCCGCAGTCACGTGAAAGGACTCAGGGGTAAAACAATTGTCTTTTTGGCCAGTTTCCCTGGGCACAGATTAAGCCCTGTCTTGGACCAATCGACAGCAGCACTGGTGGTTCTCTGTGGAAAATCCTTTTGGCTTAATCTTTGTGTGGAAAGCCAGGTTGTGAGGTAAGGTCTGCGCCATGTGGACGCTAAAAGCCTTTTCCCTCTCTCAGGTTGGACGATAATCCCTGCAGCTGCGACCGGTCGATACTGAGGAGGGGTGGCACTTTTGGGACACCTGGGACAATTCTGAAGCCCTTCCCTCTGGGGCACTTTCTGCCTCTCTAGACATCTTATCCATGAAGAGAAATCCTTGCCCTTGAACCACACAAGTTGATTTCCTACATTTGACACCATACATCTTATGACAATGTACGACTAGGAAATGAACTGTGAACTGAACGCCGAATCAGACGCGTCCTTGTTGTGGTTTATGAGTGAACGAAAGGTGTCCTTCGGCTAACACGTGTGTCTTTCTTTTCTGATGTTGCCCTAACATGGGCCTGCCCAAAGAGGCGAGACACACTAAGTTTTTCCACTGCCCAAACAGACTCCACACTAGCTGTTCTGCAGCTTGCATGGTAACAGCTGTTTTCCAGCACAGAGGACCCGGTCCTCGTTTGTCAGCGGGGTTCTTCAGTCACGTTCCCATTTATTAGCTTTTTTGTTTCTGTTGGCTGAAGTTACCCTCAAGACAGCAAGGGTTTCGACATTCATTACCTCGGCAAGCGAGAAACAAACAAAGGAGAAAAAACTGTAATAAAAGAGTTGTGTGACAGACTCAGCACAGATTGGTTTAAAATATGAATCAGAAAGCAAGTCTCACTCTGGATTCCATGGCTCTTCTCAGCTGGGTTAGTCATAAAAATGTGCTCCGATAGCCAACAGCCCAAATGAAACTGAAGCATGTCAAACGCTGTTGCAAAGCAATTCTTCTCCGTGTGCGTTTACTACTCTGTGTTTGCAGGGAGGGTAATTGAATATACTCATAATTGTAAACAGAAGGACACAACAATACCGAGATCATGTTTACTTTACCACAGATTGCCTTTCGCAACAATAGCTGACTGCTCTCCTCTGCTGTTCCACTCACGTTTAAGCACATGGGATGTACTTTCTGCTAACGTAGCACGGTTTATTTTGGACTGAGTTTCTGGGGGGCGGGAGAGGGCAAGAGAACCAGAGTCAGTGGATTCCGTCAGCCCTGGGGCCCTCGCGGCTCATTTATTCTACTTCCCCAGGTGGTTTTAATATCCAGTGCTTTTTCTTGATAGCAGCCCTCCCACCCTTTCCCCAGGCCGTGTTGGGAGTCGTGAGGAAGATCTGCTCGTACGCCCCCACTCTTCGTAAGCGTGCAGTGCGGATTATGAGAGGTCATGAGAGCAGGTGTGAGGTTTTGGTGCGACGGTGTCCGTGTTTGGATGCGGAAAGGCTCGCGACAGCCCGACCCCTACGGATAAGGCAGGAGCGGTGCACTTACTCCTGATTGGCTGGAGAGCCGTTGGCTGCGGGCGCCGATCCGTCCACGGTGATGCTGCTTTCCTGTTGGTTCTCCCAGCTGCTGTCATTGGCTGACTGCTTCTGCCCCTCTCCGCTTTCCTGCTGGCGGCAGGTCTGCGGACTCTCTTTATTCCGGTCACTCCCCCCCTCTTCACTCTCCATTTCTCCGTCTTTAACCTCTGCTGCCTGGTCGTCGCACTCTGTCTTGCCCGCTTGCTCATCTTGTCGCTGTCCTGCCAGCTCCACCCCTCCCTCTCTGCTCACCTCTGTCTCGACCTCGCCCCTTCCTTCGCTCCTCTTCTTCCCCTCTCCTACCCCCTCCTGCGCCAGCTCCCCGTCGGATTGGCCGCCTCGCCCCTCGCTGGCGCCTGTCATCTCGTTTGCGCTCTCGGGTTTTTCCGCGCCGTCCTGGAGCTTCGGACCCTCGAGCTCTTTCTCGGCGGCGGTGGCGGCGGCGTTTTTCTTCTTCTTGTTCTTCGGCGCATCTTTGACAGAGTTCTTGCCCGACTTGTTCCGCGTTCGAAAGATGAGTTTCTAGAACAGAGTGTTTTATAGAACATTTTAGTTGGTACACAGCTCCTGTGCAGGTTGCTAGGTGTGCATAAGTGTGTACGTTTGTGTGTGTGTGTGTGTGTGTGTGCGTGGGTGTATGTGTGTGTGTGCCTTTAGAGAAAGTCATGCATGAAACAGCAGAGTAGAGTAATCTGAGCATTTAGGCTTACCTTGGATTGTCTCTTCTTTGCAGGCAGAGCTGGTCTCTGGAGGAACACTATCTGCTTGGTGGACAGGCTCCCATTGCTTAGGAAAACAGAGAGAGAGAGAGAGAGAGAGAGAGAGAGAGAGAGAGAGAGAGAGAGAGAAAACAGAAGACATTAGGCATGAGCGTAACATTAGTTAAAGGCTTGTGGATTTACATACATTGGGGTACATGGGTCAAGTCCTCGTTAGTGATATTTTTAATGACTTCCTCTTTCATGGTAGTTGGGAGCTGTGTTGATTAGTTACAGTCTGCTATGCATTCAGGAACCTTTTTTCCCAAGGGCACTGTGGCATTATTGTGCTGGTGACAGGAATTACATAATCCCAGTTAACTTTCTGTGATCTTCGTACTGCAGTGCAATTGGGAACCTCAAGCCACAGTAAACATATTCAAATAGACATTGGTAGGGCTCACTGTTTTGCTAGTTACTTTAAGTATATTTGCTCTCTTCTCTAATGACATCAGGGCCAGGCAGGCTGAACACTACGTGCAGGTGTCGAGTAGTAACGCAGTGACTGATGCAGGACTGTCCAGTGAGAATGAGTTTGCAGAGTTTGCCAGTGCCAGTGTGAAGAGTCCAGCATTCTTCCTTGTGCTCACACTCTCAGTGTCGCAAAGCAAGACCGGAGCCAAAGTGAAAGTGCGTGGCGTTTCCATATATAGACAGGGCACAGACAGGGCGAAATTCCCTCTCTCCCTGGGAGAGATATCCAGAGCATCTCCCTCACTCTCTCCATCACTGTCAGTGGGAGAGAGGAAGGAATGGCAGGTTGGGTCAACCCCAAGCCGCTGGGTCACGCTGTGGGCTGGGAGCTTCTGGAACATCTCAATGAAAAATATATATATATATATATATATATACACACACACACACACACACACACACACACACACACACACACACACACACACACACACACACACACACACACACATATAAATACTGTGTGTGTATATCTGTGCAGATGAGTTATGCTTCTAAACATTCTTCATCTCTCTCATGCTCCCTCCTCCTCTCTCCTCCTCTCCTCCTTTTCTCCTCTCCTCCTCTCCCCTGTCTCGCTCTACTTTCCCAGCTGTGCACACACCCCTCCAAATCTTCACCAGAAAAGCACTTAGAGGGTCTCTAATGTTGTCAAGCTCAGAACAAGTCCTCCTCTTTACCTTCCCTCAGCACACACACACACACACACACACACACACACACAGAGAGGAATAATTCAGCTGCGGAAATTCTGCTACAATCAGCCAACATCAAATAGGCCTCAGATCTCTGGCACAAGCTGACAATCCACACCAAATACCTCATTTACCCCCCGCCTCTGCGCTCCTAACGGAGCTGGATATTTCACCAAGCGCTTCCTACTCAGGAATCTATGATGAGAAACAGGGAGCCTTGGAAGTGCTCGCCTCACCTGGGTAAGACATGCAAGTATGGCTGAGGAATTGTGACCTTTTTCCTCGGGTGGTTGTCTTTGTCTCCATGTCACAGCAGAGAAGAGGACGACTCATACAGTCCCTGGCATAACAGACTTCATCGCACAGTTCCTGGAATTTTTCAGGTAGTGATTTGACAAGCAGAGCCCAGGGTGACCTCCCTCTAAGACTGGAACAGTGATTATAACAATGCCGGAGTGCTGAGATCTGAACCCTACTGTTCCTTAACCTGGGCTCTAACAGAGACTAAACGGACTCTCCCCAAGTATGAAGCATTAAGCCCCTCTAGAGTGTAGCACAACTCTGATGAATTATCCCATTGCTGGTGTTGTGCTGCAGCATTTTATTTTTGAAACTTTGAAATAGGCCTGTAATTAATCAGGCGAGAGTGTGGCATGGTTAGAAAGCCTGATGGAGTTTGTGTGGGGTGAAGTTGTGTGTGTGTGTGTGTGGGGGGGGGGGGGGGGGGGCTGAGGGATCGGCTGAACGCAGGTGCCGATATGACAGATGGAGATTACATGGTGAGTGTCTCCGCCCGCCGTCACCACAAGCTTCCGGGCACCATTATGGAAATTATCATTTTGCTCCATTGACATTCCATTACGCTGAACAAACAAGCAGTCTGCTCTCCCCACCAACACACACACATACACACACACACACACATACACACACACACACACACACACACACACACACACAAATAGATTGAACCAGCCCTTGACTCATACACTGCCAGACACTCTCTTACACTTGCAAAGGTCTGTCGGAAGGTCTGACACGTCATGGCAACAAGACAGTGCACGGGAAGGACTTTACTATATGTGCTAACTCTCCGCCCCCAACAGGAACGTGGGACATGCGCTTAAGAAAGATGGTGCCTCTCAAACCATCTGGAGATCCCCCCCGACCCCCTGTCGAGGTCCCACTGTGACCTGCCATCTGATGTCCTGCTGGGTCTGCTCTTACAGCGCTGCCCTAGGACACCGTGTCCAGCTCAAGAACCGTCCAGCCGCTCTCCCAGCGTACCCCATACCATGATCTGTCCTTCTGAACAAAGGAAAACAAATCAACAATGATGACAACATTGAAAAAACAACAACCCAGCAGGTGAAGTGACCCTCCTTCCCCAGAGCACGTGGCTACAGATGGCGGGCAAACACTGGGCAGGCAGCAGGCAGGCCTGATCGATCGGCTTCTGCTAAGACCTTTCTGCGGTGCTCCGTCAGTGGGAGCAGTTTGGCGGGCGGCGTGCCTCCTGTGCGCAGCGTGGACAGTGATGAAGAAGCTGTACAGGAACACGACAACGCTTGCTAACGGAATTCTGCTGTTTTCTGCCATGGATGTGTTTTCTGTCTGGCGCTAAACTGCCCCACGCAAATGCACACACTGCCAAAACAGCATGTTTTCTGTACAATAGAGTATCTATTCATATCGCACAAGGAAGACAACGCCACCTACACTTTCTGACGAACCGCATTCTCTTCTCACCACGGGGTGAAAATGACAATTCGTTAGTGGAATTCATGTGATAAACGTCTGTCTAATTTTCACATGAATGTTTCATTTTCAGGCCTGTGCATGCTGGTGAAACTGGCACTGGGTTTGTATTTGTAACTTCCATGGTTCTGTGGTTAACTTTGGCATATGCAGAGCTGGCAAACATGTCCAGGGGTCCCAGAGAGCATGTGCTGTTTTTGTAGGAAAGTCACTAAACTAGTGAGAAAAGTTAAGAAAGAATAAGAGAAGTGTGAATGGGTTTTGATAGAAGCCTCCCTGTGCCTGCTTCCCAGGCCAGCGGGCGGTGCTAGTGTGCTACCTGTTGGTCTTGACGATGGGTGTAGGCAGCACACAGGTGAGCCTCCATCCAAACGAGGCCAAAGACTCAAGAAGGGGGATGTAGTCCGTCTTCACCTGCACCCCCTATACAAAAACATACACACACACACAGACACACACACGAATATGCCTTATGAACTACATGAAGTAAGAACTGTAGTGACATCAAAGGCTTCTCTGATTCTGAAAGAGCCTCCTTTCAAAGGAACAAGTTGTTTTGCATGATTTTGAAACCTGCGGTTTAGTTGCAATTGCTGGTGAGTTCATGAGAACACAGGAAAGTAAGTGTGGTTTAACTGCACCTGGCTCCAAAGGAAGCCATGTTGCGTGTCTCACACACACACACACACACACACACACACACACACACACACACGCCCACACACACACCACATACATACTGCGACAGGCACAGTTACAAAATGCCACCGGTTGCATGTATATGACACAATGCATGGGTCTAGATTTTCATGGCATACACACAAAGGGAAACAGCTCTCCTGCAGTTCTCTGCCTGTCTGACATCACCGTGGCTGACATCATGGCGGTACACCGTGCGTTGCAGTTGTAATGGCATGACAAACCGTCTCTTACATCTCCTGCCTTGACCTTTATGTTCACGTTGACCAAAGTGTGAAAATCAGCAACCAGGGCGAGACATGAGGCGGGGCATGGGGCGGGGCATGGGGCGGGGGCATTTGGCAGGGCATGGGGTGGGGCGTAAAGTGAGGCAGGGTCTGCACTGGGATCAACCCTGGTGAGGTGTCCTGGAGTAAAGGGCCCAGGTGCACAAGCGGAACACTCCAGAATCGCCCTGGAACCAGCAGCACACGATTCTTTGGCCTCTCAGGCTCGAAAGAGATTTTTCGCATTCTGAGCCTCTCGATTAACAGAACTCACACACTTCAGGGGGTTTCAGAGAGCAGCATTCAGCTCAGGGCTCTGCAGTACCATAAAGCATGTGACCCACTGAGGGGTAAACAGAACCATGGCATACGCCCTCACTCTCTCTGACTGGCGCCATGTTGATCCTGCCAGCAGGAGGGAAATCAGAGACAACTCGCACTGAGGAGATTATTGGGCAAAATTCCAGAATCCACATTTCCCACCTCAGAGGTACTGAACATGCAATGCCAGCTGTATGTACTGACAGAGAGATGACCTCATCCATTCCACATCTGCAGTAGATGTTAATGATGCTTTTAACAGTACAGTAATATGTGATTATTGTGTTCTCATCAACCATATAAGAGAACATAGGTGAGTTAAGCATGAATGCCCTAGGACACACTAGAAAGGTAGGAACCGAAATTACAGTGGAAACAAACTAGATGAGTAGTGTGTATCCAACCAAACTGTTTAAACATTTTAAGGGGAAAGCACCTTTGACTTTAATTACACCTGCTATTTTTTAAGATGAGATATCTTCCCCCCTGAGAGATCAGCTGAGCATATACGGAATTGAAAATTGTTTTTTGAAAATATGGGTCACATGTTTTTCTCACCTCTGCAGGAGTCAGACAGATACTATTGCCAAAGGACACATTTTAATGATCTTTCCTCTGTTCTGATGTCCCACTGGTTCAATGTCTGGTTCGACCTTCATACTTTACTTCTGCTGCACCAGGTGACACTTCATGAGCATTCAGGCACACACACACTCCTTATCCTAAACTTTGCTTAACGTGCCCCTTGTGTGACTCTGTTCTTCAGAGATTCTTTAGCTGCATCCTGGTGTGACAACTTTAGGACAAATCTGATCTAATCTGAGGTCTAATCCGGTTTCTGGTGACTGATGATGGCTATCACCCTGTCAACCACAAAAGGCGGTGCCTTGATATAGCCGCAGCACGCCGAGGCCCGCTAACGACATCAGCTTGGCTAACTCTCTCCCTCCCGCTGGTCGCATGAGCCCTGAGGCTGGGAACTTCACAGTCATAGCTCGGGCTTCCAAGAGTCAGTTCAGGAGAGCGGGGCCGGAACATTCCAAAACACGGAGACGCAGGGGCTAAGCCGATTAAAGGGAACACAGCTAAACTAGCTGCACATCAGGAAGCAAAGTGCTGGCGGTGCTCAGAGAAGCTCTGGCATTGCTAGGTCGATGTCCTTCCAGCTGCTGCGGCTGTGTGGCGTCTTCTCAATCTCCACGATGGTTTAGATACTGCCAGCTCATGCCAGCCCTTGTTCTTCCTTTCCAGAAGAATGGAGGCTCAGTCATCGGAAATCACCTACTATGTGTAATATAGCTTTAAACAAAAGCTGGATCTGGGCAACAGGAGTCTCCTAAAATGCTGTCAAGATCTGCTCCTCACAGGATCAAAAATAATACATATGTTGTCAAGCAGTAAATCTTCAAGGATTATCCCTCACAGAACTCTTAAATGGGAATAGAAATGTCTCATCATGGCAGGACTTCTCTGCAATATGTATCTAAGGTTGTCTATTGATTTTCTTGGGCAACCAGGAATAGAGTGCACGCACAATTTGAATCTCCTTGTAAAGCTGTGCTGTGTGATGTGCTGTGTGATGTACTCTGAGATGTACCATGAAGAGCTCTATTAATACTGGGGCTGTAGTCTTTTTGTGCACGGTTTGCTTTTCTCCATAGTGTCATTACAGCTCCAAGTAGATGCCTTAAGGCCCATTCGAAAAGAAAAGAACACTACAGAACACAGGAGAGTTCAAAACACAGGAAACAACAATATAGTGCATTTGAAGATGTTCAATTGCTATGCAGTGCTGCGTTATTGCTTTCTTGCCCTTATTGGAAGAAAAGAAATCCAGTTATGTCTCTTTCTCTTATGAATAATTAGTAACGTTATGGCTGTTGAGACCTCGCGATATGAGAACAATGGCCATCAGGGCGCTAACATCCTGCAAAGGTCCTGCTGTGTCCATCTGATTGGGGAGATCAGGCCCGCCAAGGCTGCTTAGATCTGAATGCAATCTACCCATCTACCTGAATGCTGTCAGGTATCAGCAGGGTGTTCTACCCCACAGCTAGTGAGCAATGCAGTTCACAGAGCAGCTGAGAGAGAGAGAGAGAGAAGAGAGAGAGAGAGAGAGAGAGAGAGAGAGAGAGAGAGTCGGTCAGGAAGACTAAGAAAATGAGAGGTAAAGACTGAGAGGTAGAGACAGAGAATGACAGACAGAAACAGACAGACAGGCAGACAGGCAGATAGCCGTACAGAATAAGAAAGGCAGGATGAGTCATAGGGTTAAGAAACTCGATTACTGTGATAGCATCAGAATACACAGCGATTACTATGACAACACTGCCCACACACACACACACACACACACACACACACACACACACACACACACACACACAGAGACCCCGAACCAGACCAAGCGTGACCAACTTGAAGTGAATCAATGCAGAACCGGCACAAAATCTCATCTGAAGCAATCACACCTGGAACATGCCTCTTGGCCGTGAGCCATTGGTGGCCCTTGGAGCTGCGGCCCACCACACAGTCCACTTCCTAACACCTCATTACCCGTCATTTTCTGTTCTTTGTTTCTTTTTTTCTTTTATTTGTTTTGTGTCCCTCACAACATTTGATTTTATTTTCTGTGGTTTGTAGTCTTCTATTGTTTGCATACGTCTATTTGGGTTGAATCTTAAAAGCATGTACCCACCAAAGCGTTAGCCCAGCTTCTCAGCATATTTACATAATACATTTTTTAAATATAGTCATTCTACAGCTGGTATTTTTCATTAAAATAGAAGGATCCCTTCGCATCACAATATGTCAGCAAACACAAGTTGTTGACACATGTCTTTGGTGGCAAATTATTATTGTTATTCAATATGAGGTGTTTAATGCAGGTGAAGCATAACGAACATCACAAAATGGCCCCTGGCCCGGATTCTATTTATTCTCTAATTAGACGGAGCCGTTGTCCTCCTTTGCCTCAATTTGCTGGAGTAGGTGTGTTAGATTAGGGTGGGATGTGAAGTGGAATACAGATCTCTAGCACAGGGGGACCCCCATCTTATGGAGTCCTAACGCTTGCTGGATTCAAATGTGTGGATGTGAATTCAGTTCTGCTAAGCTGAATTCCACTGTTTACCACTACATGGTTGGGCACAAGCATGCTCCTGCGTCTCATTGGCTGCTGCTGTCAGGTCGGGGCACCTCGCTTTGTGCGAGGCTCAAAGGTGTTCTGCACAGTGCTGTGCAGAAAACGAAACGGCAGGAGCCCACTCACATCAACGACGCTCCACTGCTCGACCACGATGGCGTCGTAGGCCGTGCTCGTGCTGGGCTCTGCCTCTTGGAAGACGAACACGCCCTCGATGACCTTGGGCAGCTTATCTGCGGGGAAGAGATAAGGAAGCCAGAGGGGGCTGTCAAACGCGGGGTCACCGGGGAAGAGCATTCAGCTCTGTGGAGCTGCGCAAACAGGAAACGGTGTTTCATTTCAGCAAAACTTAGTGTATGTAGCGAAAAAAAAAAAGTAAGGGGGGAAAAAAGAGAGAAAAATACAGGTTCAAGTACAGCTCAGTGACCTCAATCTGGCCACAGAAATGGGCAGACACATCGGACCCCGCCTACCCTGAGAGAGAAGATTGTGCGGTCAGTGTGAGAATGGTGAGGTCGAGACTGAGCAGCACTTTCTCTGCCTTTCTTGATAATTCACACGGATTGGCAAATATACTCCCTAATTTTGAAATATTCCCCCATTAATAATCTAAATCTCATTAATCTAACAATAATAGTCTAAAAAAAGGAAACAGCACCTCTCGCTTTAATATTTGTGGCAGCATGTCACTGCCTGAGACACAGGCACACTACATTAGTTATTATTACTGACTTTGTTTCATCTAGTTTATTATCATTTGTTGTCACATTATTGACTTTTATTATTATTTTGTTAGTTATGACTATTATGACTTAAACACTATTGTATGTTCAATACCAAACTACTTGCTTTGGCAAAATGATACATGATACAGCCATCCCACTAAACCTACCTTGAAGTGAAATGAACTGAGAGAGAAAGAGAGAGAGAAAGAACGAGAGAGAAAGAGAGAGAGAGAGAGAGAAAGAGAGAGAGAGAGAGAAAGACAAAGAAAGAGAGGCAATCGAAAAGAAAGTTATGAGGAAAGACACCTGAGGCTGCCATTTTGAATATTCCTTCAAACACGAAATAGCTTTTCAACTAATGGCAGCTTTAATTAGCAGAGAGTCCCAATGTTATCAATTATGAACACCGGAACGCTTTCGGCGTCATGAAATAAAGAAGCCGTGCTAAGCTCGATCAGAATGTCAGTGCATGTCAGCTGTAATCGAGGGTTGTTGCCGTTTCTGCCCAGCTACAGGGCTGGACGGGGTTTTGGAGGTGACGCGGGACGCATGTGGGCCTCCCATCCTTCTGTTGTTCAGGGTGAGGAGTCCACTCTGAACAGGAGTGCTCCATTTCCACTGTGTTTCCCAGAGTTGGGATAGATAGGGGTAGATAAGGAGAGAGAGAGGGGTGGGGGCAGTGGGAGGGGCAGTGACTACCTCCATTGTCCAATCTCAAATACCCATTTTAAGATCAGCTCATTCGGCTGAAGACGTCTCTCTGCCCTCTTCAAACAAGGGCTGTTGTTCTGTCTGCCATACCTCAGACAGGGCCTGCCTTGCCAGCCGTGATCGGAAAAGTCCGCTCGTGAGACTGCCTTGTGTACCAGTGCAGCCTCTGGCCGGTTGCCTGGCCCGAGAGTGCGTTATAAACACGTGCCTCACACAGCACCTGGATTGAATGTGACACTCGTGTGACATTTATGCGGGCCGGTTTTGGGCATTTTGGGGATTGCGCAAAAGCCCTGGGGTTGCCAGGCAGATTTTAGGGTGGTCAGCGTGTGGAACTCCCATGTTTTTTGCAGGATTCATTCCTGGTGTGAGCGTACACGCTCCATTTGAAGATGAATGCCAAGTTTGGTGTGAGGAGGCGTGTAATGTGTTTGTGCAATGTGTCATTCCTCTTCCTCTGTCCCTCTCTCTCTGTCTCTTTCTCTCCCCGTCACACTCTCTCTCTCTCTCTCTCTCTCTCTCTCTCTCTCGCTCTCTCTCTCTCTCTCTCTGTTATCTCTCTGCAGTGTAGCCTCACCTCAGCTGCTTCATTCACCACCAGATTTCTTTGTATTCTCCACCTCACAAATAAAAGAAAAAGGAAAAAAAGCCAGTTGAGGTATCTCCAAAAATCCTTTCAGAGGAGTATAATACCTTATTGGAAATTCATACGCTGAATAGCAGCGTCTGTGCCGCATCTGAATATAGAAGACACAGCATGGCTAGTTATGCATATGAATGTCTCACAGCTGCGGATGCTAATCCATTTGTGAGGGAGGTAGCGGAAAACCAAAACAACAAAAAAAAAAAAGACGACGGGAACGTTTTAGCCTATAATGTCGCTGTTTGAAGTGGCAGTGGTGTGCCGCCGGGGCAGCCCGTACGCCTGTGCTGACCTGTGTGACCCTCCTGCATTGCCTGCTGTCAGAGCAATCTTTAATCTCACTGTGCCAGTGCAGTGCATGGGAGCTGAGCGCGCTGAATCTGCAAATTCAACAATCTGAGGATTTCCGACCCTCGATGTCGTCTCCGTCAGGACTCTGTACACCTGGAGAGAGCACCGCCCAATCCAGCCATTAAACCCGAACATCCCCGCGCCCCTGGAAACGCGCTCGCCATGGAAACATGTCTCGGAGCAAGGAGAGGGCTGTTTGATGTATGAGACGGCCCCCCATGCTGCCTGAGCAGGGCTGAGAGACAGAGAGAGAGCAGGTGAGCAGAGAAGGACACACAGGCAACAACCACAGCACCACCCAGAACAGACATGGATGAAGCCCTCCTCACCTAGCACAGCCATAGGCATCTTTCTCCTCCCTAGCACAGATGGCAGGAGCCGTGCCCTCCTGCCATCTCTGGCCAAACTTGTCTGAAAGGCGGTGGAATTCTTTGTGCGGGGTGTGCCCTCCCACAATCCTCTTTGCCTTTCTCTGGAAGATCCAGGGGTATAGGTCGGGGGCTTTTCATTGGCTGTTTGTTCCCGGCGAGGGACGGGCTGCTGTGCTTTGCGAGCTGACACATTCAGAGCATATCACGCAGGGTTCCTCTCATTAAGAATTCAAATACCAGACTGAAAAGACAAGCTAAATTTGGAACTGTGCCGTGCGATCTGTAGCCTGATAACACATACGTCTTCGCCCTCTCTTGCAATTAAACACTTATGTACAAAAAAAAAACAAAAACCCCCCACCCCTGGTGTTTCGATACAGCCACTGTTTCGCAACTCTTCAATCACCTGCCTCCTCCTCTTGCCCTGTGCCAGCTGCTCCCGTGCTTGACTCCAAGCTGGCTAAACAGCTAATTGGTGTGGCTGTCCTGCAGTGCTTGTGGCTGAAGCGTGGTGGGATGATTTATGTTTCTTCTCAGTATCTATCGAGTGGGTCCGGCGCTCCCGCTGGGACTTCCCATCGTCTGTACCCCTGTTGTAGCTCGGCAGAGCGACGCGGGTTTATGGACGAGCCATTTGTGAGAGAGCATTATCTAACAAGGGCCACTTGATGTTGATACATTGCTGTTGTCACTAATGTCCCGATGCCATATTGTTCCCAGCTAAAAGGTCTGTAATATTCCAAATGATGACAAATGTCTTTTTCCGAAGAGTCGTCCATTTTACCCAGCTATACAAAGCCGTGTCAGAAGGTTCCCTGACAGCACGAGGCTTAACTCCAACCACTGGGGGAGTTCTCCTTAATGGAAATGCAGTGAAACACCATTCTTTGTTTCTGATGCTTGTCTTGATCGCACATTCAGAATGCGTTGTGGAACATGCACAAGGGTGTACTAAACCTCCAAACGCATTACTGCAGAAAGTTTCATTATTGAGACAAAGAGCGTAGCTGGATGCGGTGATTTGATGACGTTAATTGTATGTTCAAGAAACAATGAGCCATTCATTAGGCAATGAACTAATGAATTATACTGTGTATTTGCTTTCAATGTTGAGATGAGGAAACAGAGCACAGGAACTGATCAAAACAAATGTCTTAATAGCAGAGCAAACCAAAGAGAAAAGGCCAGTTTCCTGGTCAGTTAGACCCACATTTTATGGAAAAACATCCCCTGTGTTTAAATATATATATCTCTCTCTCTCCCTCTTTCTCTCTATATTTCTCTCTCTCTCTCTCTCTCTCTCTCTCTCTCTCTCTCTCTCTCTCTCTCTCTCTCTCTCTCGTATTATTGCCCAAAACACTCACCATTTTCGTTGCCCAGGTGAAAGTAGCCGTCGACCAGTGAGGCACCACCATTGAAGTGCTGGGTCATGTGATCCAGCCAGTCGGCCTCGACAGCTGGCATCCCTGCCTCCTCCGCCCGCACCCGGAGGGGAACCTTTACCGTGTAGTACTTCAGCGGGCCCCGCCTCCGGCCCGGGTAGTTAAACAGGCCAAAGAGCTCCACTCCTGAAGACGACAAGGGAAGTGCTCTCAGCAAAAACCCCTCCCTCAAATCCCGTCAGAACAGCACGAGCAATGCGGTGACCCCACAATCAGGGGCCTCAAGCTGCAAGCTGTTACAGACAAGAGCTGAGATGTTAGCGGGGCCTTTTTTTGCAAAAGGATCCATCGAATATTGAAACAGATCTTTGCGTGACCTGGTCTGCTGTGGTATACAGCCATTTGATTATGTTCTCTGTAGCTGCATCCTGTACTGACAGTTGTTCTCAGGATGCAGATCAACTATTAATTTAACAAATTTCCAAATATTAGACCAATCAGATGATACGAGCAAGCGCATTGGTTGAGTGCCCCCCCCCCCCCGAGTGGTCCTAGGTTGAGAGGAACAACGCAATTCTGCCCGGTGACGACTTGATTCTCCTTAATATTATTCCGCTTTTTCTGTGCCCTAAATGAGCTTTTACATCTGCAGCGTTGAGGAACAAAATGCATCTAATGGATTAAAATAAGGTTTGATAAATCTGTTTGTGCACTTGAGTGCTGCCACGCTCAACCACTCCCTTTTCAGATCTATGTTGAAAGTGTATTAATATGGACTAATGGATATTTGACCAAAAAGATAAATAGGGACGCACTTTGGCTGCAGCAGCCGTCGCCTGGTCAACCACTCACTGACCCTCTGAGGGATCTAAAGAGAGCATGAGATGTTTGGTACCCGCCCATGCCTGGCTGTCCAATCGGCTGTCGGGAAGATTGACTGATTTGCTGCGAGTTCTCTTCAGGACTGGACAACCGCTGCGACAGGCAGCCAGCGAAGACGCAGCTCCGCCCCCCAGCGTCCGTCCTGTGACCAGCTGTGCATGCATCGCCATGTGCCCTCGAGCATGGCAACGATTTAAGATTTAGGCGTTGCCCCCGTCCACGGAACTTTCCGGGCTAACTGAAATCCTGCTCTTAATTCACGTCTGGCTTTTGCTTGTCCTGTGTAGATCAAAAGAGGCAATACCAGCGTTGGGAAAGCTGCAGCTGGTGAAGTGTTAAAGCAGTCAGATGACAAACTGTCTGTGTGATGTTGGCTGTCTGGCAAGGGGACCTGTCGGAGTGTTGCCGTTCAGCTGTAAACACGAACAGATCACAAGCTTTCACATCTCCCGGCAGCTCGGCGGATCAGCTGCCCTAAACGCTATGACAGAGCAAAAACAGGGCCACAGTGTCAAGCGCTGCCCGAGAACATGATGTTTCGTCCTCCGCTTGCCTAAGCTCCGATCTGAGCTATTTCAGTTAACACAAACACATTTCTACATCAATCCTGAAATCCTTGACCCTTTGTCTTCTCAAGGATTTAGAAATTTGGAAGAATTTGGACTTGCTTCCAGTGGCTGTTTGTGAAATGACTCAAACACTAAATAGTTTTCATGGTCCCAGCAGCAAAGCCGGCTTGGCTCACAGCACACTCTCAGCTTGGAGTGTGGAGTAAACTGTTTGGCAAACCTGGACTTTATCCCTCTTGTGGCCCTATTTCACATTTAGCGACCCCATGCACCAACACAGCTCCGAATGTCAGGCACACATGGTGTGCCATCTTTCGGAGGCCGTACACCTACAGGATTGGGAGGAACATTTGAAAGAGTTGGCCTTGTTGTGCCTGAAGTTGCGTTGTGCTGTCTGTAGTGGGTGTTTGGTAGGGTCACGACACCAGTGCGGGGGACAGCAGCGGGTTAGCACACGGGCCACTGCACATATCGCCACGATTTCTCCTGCTCCCGAAATCTGCCGCTTCTTCGTCCAGATGGACCCCAAGCTGCCGCCGCGGGCGGCCCAGCATGCCTCGTTCACACTACATGGCATACGGCAGGCACGAAAACCTTGATTCTCTCACGAGCAGCAAGAACGAGGGCTGCCATCTGGTTTGTTCCCAAAAAACAGCCCGAACAAAAGCAGACCTAAAAGCCACTGTGTGGTTTTTGAACACGATGAGACTATGCGGCCCTGCACGCTAAGCCACTGCACATCCACAACCAGCGACGGTGCATTTAGGGGAGAACGAACAGACTGATGGTGGAGGAGGATTGGTGTACAGCAAACAGACCCTGATTATATGTAATGTTGTGTAACAAAGTTGAGAAGTCTGCATGCAGTACATTAATATAATACATTTAATTAATATAATGTTTCCTTGATACATCAAAGACTTTTCCTGTTTTATGAACAAGCAGAAGACTTGACTAAGTTTAATTGCGCCAAAAAGACAAACAATCTCACCGTTCTTGGAGAGGGAGGGCTTGGTGGTTTTATCACTCAGCTCCACGCCCTTGGCCTTGTTGTTGTTATGTGATGGTGTGTCGTCCCGTCCTTCGAAAGACTCCAGCGTCAAGGCGGCGGACGTGTCGTCCGAAACCGTGTCTCCCCCTGCGTGCCCAGACGCTTCCTCCGCCTCCAAATTTCCCGCGCTACTGCGCCAGTCCTCGCTCCCGTTCTCGGCCACGCCCTCCCCCAACGTGTCCGGCTCCCCCTGGTGGCTGGGGCTGGCCGTCAGCTCGGAGCTGCGCAGCGAGCTCGGGCTGGAGTGGAGAGAGAGGGCCGGCTCTCCTCTGGCTGCCCGGGCTGCGGTGCGAGGGCGTATCCCCGCGGGCTCCTGGACGAAGCCGGCGAAGGTGATGCCCAGGTCTGCCGCATCCTGGATCTGCTGGGGGTGGACAGAAACATACCACATGGCGCTACCACTTCCACTGCCATGCAAATGCTGACCAGTACCTCCTCAACATTGACCACAATACGTAAAAACTGATCAAATATATCAACACGAATGCTGTTGCTATACTCTAAACTATTTCAAGTTGTCCAAATAGCCTACGAAACTTGAATTTCCAATTATTATATGAATAATAAAATGATAAAAAAAAGAATACACCTGGCCCAAATTAGTTTTGAATAAGCCTTCCATTTTCGTTCAAGCTACAGAATCTTGAATTATACTCACATTATCTCCCACAATCACATGGTGTCCAAAACAATTATTTAGCTACCCAGCCATCTTCATCCTTCCCATGTATTAACAAGAGCTGATTACAATAGCAGCTCTTCAGCGCACCTTGCTATGCAGTCCGCATGCAGAAGTCGGCTGTGCACGGCCCCTTTACTGTCACTCACCATTCGGAGGCCAATATTTGAATTCCCATCAAGCGAAATTGAATTGTTAACTGTCAAGGAATGCTAATGACTGCATTTTCCATTCTGCCACTTTAATAAAAGACGGCCCAAGGCCTTCTGCAGCGCCATCTCCGCCTGATGCTTCTGCCAACTGAAGGAGAATCACTCCGGCACAAGGCAGCAGTTTATTCTGCCTAGAATTAAACCGCGAAGCGGACCCGTCCTTTCCAATTGCATTGTTTAATACATATTGAACATTTACGCCCTGGGTCTCGTCATTATGTTTCCAACAATAAGGCAAAAGAAACTGCATAGATAAGAACAGCGTTCCTCTATTGCTCGTTGGAGCGTGATGAAAATTCCTTCCTTGAAGGAAAGGGCAGCGAATCATTTCCGTGTTTGGTGCAGGTAAGGAAGACTGGTGTCTCGGCGGTTCGTCCATATGGATAGTGTTGGAGATAAGGCCGCCGGACCGGCGGGGGAGACCCAGGGCTCACGGCGACACTGAACCGTGGAGGCCTTCCGCTCAGCTAGCAATCCGAGCACAGGATGAGTGACGGGCGTGCCGATTCAGATCTCTGCTTTGTAGTCATTCGAGCTATGTGCTCCTCCAGTCTGGTTCGGGTACAGGAATGGGGGACAAAAAAAAGCTTCTTACTTTTTTCACGTAGCCTTGGATATGCTCTGCCATAGGAATATGTTCAGCGGATAAACACTCCTCCAGCTTTAGATGGTACGGCTCAAAGTCTGACGGACTCTTCTCAGAGCTAAGAAAAAAGAAAAAGGCATATTATTATTTACCATCGGATCTACTTTCATTAAAGTAAAGGGCTAATGCTATTAAACCTAAAGACCATCTAATTCATGCAAGTGTAAACAGAAAATGAATCAGTAATACAAGCATATAAGTGTAATTCTGTGGCCAAACTCCTTTACTAGTGTCACCAAATGGACAAGGAGGAGCTTCACTTGTTCAAAGTGCACACATTCCACACGGCAACATATTCCACTATTCCAATATTCCAACATATCCCAGTATTCTAACATATTCCACTACTCCAACATATTTCAGTATTCTAGCATACTCCACTATTCCAACATATTTCAGTATTCCAACATATTCCACTATTTCAACATATTTCAGTAATCCAACATATTGCAGTATTCCAACATATTCTAGTATTGGAATACTTCCTTCACCTACTGCTCCATTCCACTCAATTTCACATTCCACATCTGACCTTATTTTACCTTCAGGACTTGTGAGGTCTGGAACAGAACTTTAACCCTGGGCACAGAGGTGGCTACTATCCCCTACACCTTATCCCAAAGTATTTGGGAGTTTTGGGAAGTGATTTGCACGTTCTTGAGCCAGTGGACTGTTATCTCCAACAGTGCGTCTATAATGAAACCCTATAGAAGACACCAAACACCACATCCTAATGAAACATGGACCATGCATATTTTACTGGTCTGTATTAGCAAACATGGTTATTATTTAATGAGAAGACCTAAAAGAATCCCGTGTGCGATCCTTCATCTCCATGATGACGTACACGGTCTCAATTGGAGTTCTCTGCGCTATGTCTTCCTGCTACTGTAAAGGAAATGTAGGTATAACCAGTATGGGGGGTCCGCACCCTCTCTCCATCCTGTTGACACGAGGAATACAGACATCTCTTCTCCCCTCCCTGAGTGTGTGTGAGAGGGCGGAAGAGAGAGAAAGGCCAAAGAATTCAACACACTAGCTATAAGTTACACCCTTTACACAGCCCAGACTAACTTCAGACACAGTGCTTACTGTGACACGCATGCACACACACACACACACACACACACACACACACACACACACACACACACACACACACACACACACACACACACGCCTCCTGTTGTCATGCCACCATCTGCCACCTAAATGGTGCTCCCATCACCCTGGCGTGTGAGCGGGTCCCAAGACATACACTCCCACATGCCTCCCTGAGGGGAAGCCCAGCTCAAAGAATTTGCCAAGCATGACACAAAGTGTCAGAGGTTTCGCATCTTAAAAGAATACCTCACCTATGATGGCTACCAGTGTAGGCTACCCCTTGTGGCTAGCTAATGTTCAATAGGGTACGCTACCAGTTCTACCTGCTTATTATGGCTAGTGGAATCTCTTTAGCACAATGCTAACAGTTATGAGATATTAACATTTAGCCTAACCCTTCATCTCCATGGTGACAAATGGTTCCATGGTTCTGGGGCTGTTGCAAGGAAGTGGGAGCTACTGTGTATAAAAGACATAGCCATGTTGTGTGTGCGTGTGTGTGTGTGTATGTGGTGTGTGTGTGTGTGTGTGTGTGTGTGTGTGTGTGTGGTGTGTGTGTGTGTGTGTGTGTGTGTGTGTGTGTGTGGTGTGTGTGTGTGTGTGTGTGTGTGTGTGTGTGTGTGTATGTGGTGTGTGTGTGTGTGTGTGTGTGTGTATGTGGTGTGTGTGTGTGTGTGTGTGTGTGTGTGTGTGTACATGTGTCTGTGTGTGTGTGTATGTGTGTGTGTGTGTGTGTGTGCGTGTGTGTGTGGTGTGTGTGTGTGTGTGTGTGTGTGTGTGTGTGTGTGGTGTGTGTGTGTGTGTGTGTGTGTGTGTGTGTGGTGTGTGTGTGTGTGTGTGTGTGTGTGTGTGTGTGTGTGGTGTGTGTGTGTGTGTGTGTGTGTGTGTGTGGTGTGTACATGTGTCTGTTTGTGTGTGTATGTGTGTGTGTGTGTGCGTGTGTGTGTGTGTGTGGTGTGTGTGTGTGTGTGTGTGTGTGTGTGTGTGTGTGTGTGTGTGTGGTGTGTACATGTGTCTGTGTGTGTGTGTGTTTGTTTGTTTGCGTATGTCTGTGGACACATGAGCATGTGGTCCATGTCGACCTGTGCGCAGTTGTGTGTGCATGCGTGCCTGCGCATTTGTCTTCTTGCGAGGGTATCTATGACTGCATTGCCATGACAACAATATCACTTCGGATCTATCAAACCTGCGTTTCACCATCTTTCATCAGTGCATTAATTATGTAGCACATCCTCCTTCATGTCTGCTTATTTACTCAAGCGTGACTAGCTAATGCTCAGGCCGTGCACCTGTAAGGGGAACTCCCATACCTGTCCCAGAGTGAGGTACACCACAATTACCCAATGATGTGGAAGGTATTACTCAGCACTCCCCATAGGCCTGGAATAGTAATTTCAACTTGGAAAGCTTTGACAGTTGACATTTGAAATTATAAATGGCACCAATCATTTGTTCAGCCATGCCTGTTCGCCATTAGGTCTCGACTAATGCCCATCAGGGTCTATCTCAATTGAGTGCTGCCTGGCAACGTTAATTCACCTGTCTGTAGTGGCTGTAGTGGTTTGTGAACATGTTGTTCCTATGCCTATAGGGCATAAGACATGAGGGCTGATGTATTGGTGCTACGGTGAGCAGGCTGGCTGGGTGTGTGTGTGTGTGTTTGGGTGGGTGGGTGTGTTGTGGGTGGGGTGTAAATTGTACCAATGTCACTTCCTGTGCTCCACCATGGACCAGCCATGCCGGCTTCGCGCTGAGGTTAATCCTCAGCGGGGGAGCTGGGACTGTATCCAGGCACTCGGCCAGAATACTAAACACCACCCGTCCAGCTAGCGGCTACCGCTGCACCCCACTAAAACGGATGCCTCCTTTCGCGTGTCCATCTCCTCCAAGCTCTTCCACTCCCCGGTTTCTCTTCTGCTCTGTTGCTGTCTGTTCTCGGCTCCGCTCTGCTCTCTTTGGCGTGCTGTTTGGCTGTTTTGTTTTTGAGAGGTATTAGCAGTTGTGTGGAGGTGCCCTTTCATCTGCTCTCTCTTTCCTCCTGTACTCTTGTGCTCAGATGTGGGTGATTGGCAGGTGAACAGGAGTGCCGCCAGGCCCTGTTTGATATCTCCTCTGCCTATTTTTTCCTCGTTGATCCTTCAGGGCTGCTGATGCGAGCAACTGTCTCCACGGTGACAAAGAATGGCGATAAAGCAGGGCGACTTGGCTGGAACCGTCAAAGGGTGGCAGTTCCCCACGCTTCTCTTCTTCTTTTTTCCTTCTCCCTCTCTCTCTCTCTCTCTCTCTCTCCCTCTCTGTCTCTCTCTCTCTCTCTCTCTCTCAGGCACACACATCAACACATCAACAAGCCCCCTGTCACTGGTGTGCTTCACTTGAGGCTCTTCTTGTTATTTCTGTCCCTGTGTTTTTTGCACGTGCCCTCTTTATGAACACGTCGTCCCCGTCACACTCCTGTAGCAGCTCCTTCATGCTCATGAGTTGTTTAATTGTTGGGGATTATGTGTGATCTGAAGCTGTGTGCTTTTGTGTGTGTGTGTGTGTGTGTGTGTGTGTTTGCGCACGTGCATGTGTGTGTGTCTCTGCGCGTGTGTGTGCATGTGTGTGTGCGTGCGTGCATGCGCGTGCACGTGTGTGTGTGTGTGTGTGTGTGTGTGATGAATGAGTGCTTGCTGTTTTATGGTAAGTTAAAGGAATGAAGGCGTGTGATGTCCTTTGATTCCACCATGACATTCACAAGACAAAATATATTTTGATAAGCCCCGTCCACTGTCCCTCAGTGTCTAAAGCACGTACATTCCCACTTAACATACCATTCATGACCCAACAAGAAGCACTAACAGACAGGAGCACCTTCTGAGGCTTGGTGTGCTGTAGAGAAAGGAATGACCCGGAGCGAGCCAGAACTGCTTGACTCCATGGTCCGTGCTGGATGTACATCTATGAGGAATGCGCAGCATGAACCCCTGGTATGTCCATAAAGTCCAAGAGATTCCTGGGATTTAGTGAGTTTGGAGTTAGACTGAGGACCCTGAGGTATGGCTACTCCAGCAGAAAGAGAGAGAGAGAGAGGGTGAGGGAGAGCGAGAGCAGGCTGTGCTGTAGGCCCCGCGTCTTCCCGAGTCTGTCCGGCTCTGGAGGAAAGCTGTAAAATACAAGGATTGAAGCGGAGCCTGAGGCTCTGGGTCCTCTTCACCTCTCCACACTCCTCACTGGGAAGCTTTGGCTATGCTCACAGATCACAAACACATAAACCCACAATGCACACAGAAGTGAGAGGCTGTAACCCAGATGCAGATCTCTCTTCACAAGCTTGTATGCCAAGACCCACACACGCGCATAGTGGAGACCCTGACTTTGTATTCTGAGTGACAGTTGCCGAATGGCGTCGTGGGGGGTTGGGTTGGGGGTTGGGTTGTAAGACAGGACTCAGTCCAGTGCCTGCTACGCCTCTCCAGCCTGACTCCTCTGACCCTCTCACACCGGCCTGTCGAGCTCCAGACGCCGGGTTGTGCCAGCAGGGCCATGGTGCTCCCGGGCAGTGGCTTGCATGGTGCAGGATCACGGTGCAGGGTCAGGGTAAGGGTCAGGGTCAGGGCTCAGGGTAATGGTGCAGGGTCAGGGCTTAGGGTCATGGTGCAGGGTCAGGGTCAGGGTGCAGGGAATAGATATGACTGAGCTCGCTCTGCTGTTTGATTATTCAAACCTGCTCTACAAGTTTTGCACCCCCGCCACCTCAGTTTAGTAAGGATCTACTCAATGGGCAGTTCTTTGAGAACCAGACCGTCTGTCCTTTAAGGCACTATGATGAGGACTACCTGCCTTCAAGACATTTGGTAAGTACTGCGTACCCTTTGGGCAGTGTGGTGAGACTGCCTGCCTTTCAGGCAGTGTAGTTGGGTCCGCCTACCTGTCGGGCAGTTTGGTGAGGACCACTCGGTATAGCTGCTGTTGGATGCTGGCAGGCTCCTGGCCGCAGGGGTGGACAAAGGGGTGGACAACTGTGAGAACAAATCCCTGCTGGTACAGGTCCTGCAGCTGAGATGGCAGCTCCCGCACCGAGGACAGACACAGAGTGGATGTTCCATCTGTCAGAGCGCACGAGGGGGAGAGAGAGAGAGAGAGAGAGAGAGAGAGAGAGAGAGAGAGAGAGAGAGAGGGATCATAGATGAAACAACCACACAATTGAACATGACATGGTCACACCGCTGGAGTCCCCGGTGGAATCTTTGTATGGACCAGCGCTGTAGCCGGCAGTATAACTGGCTACATTCCAATCCAAAGAGTAGTACATCTCCTACATTTCCCATAGTCCTCTGCACTCAGCTGGTCTAGAGGCTGGGAAAAACAAATGTCTGTATATGAATATAACACTACTTAATGGTTTGTGTATCTTTTTATTAGGAGAAGCATCAATGTTTATGGATTATCCCCAACAAGAAAGGATTTTTGACTTGATATTTCTCCCCTGGAACCAGACCATATAGTTCATCATCCAGAAAACATCAGACAGTTTGACACACTGTTTGACCATTTTTCATTGGACAGTAAAAATCATGTTGTTGTTGATGTGAGGGGCTTGAAAAAAACAAAACAAAACAGCGATTGTTTTAGTAATTAGAGTCATGCAGGTGGCTTTCTAGACTTGTCTATGACTTAATGGGCCTGGATGAAAATCCAATTAAATGTGTTTGTTTAGTGCGACATGAGCCGAGAGCCTTTTAACCGAGAGCTTTGATGCCTTCTCTGCAGGGCTTACACGGCCAATCTCACAGTCACTTTTTACATTAATGAGAGGCTGCCCTGTTACCCTGAACGGGCTGAGCAGCAGGGGGGCGAGGGTGAGGGGGGGGCCCTCGGTGTGGGCGAGGCAGGAGGCAACAGCAGACAAAAAGTGTCAGCTGTTCTTCAGAGTCACCAGGCCGTGCAAAAAACGTGCATGGAAGCCATCCAAGAGGAAAAGTTAAAGACAGCCGTGTGCTAATGAGAGAGAGGGAGGGAGAGAGAGAGAGAGAGAGAGAGAGAGAGAGAGAGAGAGAGAGAGAGAGAGAGAGAGACGACCCAAGCTTTGGATGGCAGAATGCTCCAAGGGCACACTTCCCAAAACTGCAGCATTTTACACAAGTCCAAACAGCTGGGTGAAGTGAGGCCAATCCAAGATCAACACACGGGATGCCAAATGGCCACTTGCTCTGCCCTCCGGCAGAGCATCATGTGCGGGCAGCGTGGCCGAAGGGCACCGCTGACGGCTGGGACTCAAGCTGTTAAGGGGGCCAGGAAGCAGAACGTTCCGGTGCTTGTTTACTACCCTTGCAGAATCAGCATGGTGTGTTTTGGTAAACGCCACAAGCAGCAGGACAATGGTGGCTGGTCTGTGTTTCACAGAGATTTCCCCCTTTTTGCACACGTCAACATTCATTTCAGATCCAGATGCTCTCTGTGATCTTCCACACAATAGCAAAGCTGCATAAAATTGATTGGATAGGTAAGGTATATAAAAAAGAAAGGTTAGTGGAAAAAGAGAGAGAGAGAGAGAGAAAGAGAGAGACAGAGTGAGAAAGGGATGTGGAACAGAACAAAACAGCTGATTCCAGCAGGATCTGAGTGCTATCTTGCCTGGGCATAATTCCAAAACTCCATTGTAAAATCCATCAGGAAAAAAGAGGCCCCTTCAGGCAAATTGCAGGCCAGCTAAAAATAACTCAGGGTTTCTCAGTCACATACTCTGCTTGCTACGAGGACATGATGTCCATGGGACAGAAATAGAATAGGAGGGAATGGGAGATACAAACATCTTAAAAACCTTCCTTCTTTGGCTGGGTATGTTTTAGTATAATTAATCCTGGTCTGTTTGATTTTAATTTTGCCTCTTTGGTGTGCAAACAGTGTGATTCCCCAGAGGCAGCGTACTGTGTTTGCTGTTCCTGGAGTCAGGAGATATTAACTCTCTCGGAAGCATTAGGTCTCGTGCTCTCTTGCGCGCTGGTGCACGCTCTCTGCGCTCTCGCACATCGGGGTGGAATAAATAAGGAATGGTTTTCATTACATGCCATCGGGAAAACAGCCACAGGGTGCTCGCTTAAGCCGTAATCGCTGTGAGAACTCCCACTGCAACATAAACCCCGCGTTCTCTCTCTTCGGAGGCTGCCATGCCGCAGCCCACGGATGGGTTACCTGCATGTAGTCACTGCCGGAGAGTGTCGGCCGGTCAGTTAACAAACAGGACAAAGGTATGTTGAAAATCAACAGGCTAACCTTTGACATTTAAAGAAGAAGAAGAAAAAAAGAAGACAAATACAGGTCTACGGCTGTGATATCTGGAAAGCATCTGGTTTGCATTTAGTAATTTATGTTCTGTCTTAGTGAAAGTTATTACCTTATAATTGCCTGCCTCAAAATATTAATGATAACAGGTATAACCTTTGCCCAGAGACATAAGACCAAGAAGTAAATTACAAAGGCAGTCTCTAGCCATCCCCTGGAGACTATTAATAATAAATGTAATTATTTTTTCATTTACTTTTAGATGTTACTCACTGAAGTACAGCTGGAGATTACTCAAGGCCCAAAAGACTAAACCAAGCCTTTTCCTTCTCATGTGAATGTTATTGTTTACCCTCAAACATCAGGTGAGCGCATACTGGATGATCGCACTGGGATCTGGGCTTCAGAGGCCCTGAAGGCAAAAACATTTCTTCATCTCTCACCACATTCTGAACCATACGTCTCTCACCACATTCTGAACCACACGTCTCTCACCACATCCAGAACCATCCAGATGACCCTGAATATGCAACCTCTGACCCTGATCGCCTCATTATTAACCTGCGGCACCAAGACTGTTCCGTGCCTGCCTTCACGACTCAAAGCGTTTAAAAAGAAATAAGTAAATGCGAATGTAATATGCCTGAGGGATATGAGATGAGGAGTAGGTGGAAATAGAGCACTGGGAGAGGCCACTAGAGGTCCAGGGCTCCGTCCGATTGCTGCGGAACCTTTGCGAGGAGGAACGAAGCGATTAAAAGAGGTTTGGGATAAGCGTGCAGGTGCATAAAACATGCTGCGAGAGATGCTAACGGGCTCGGAGTGCACACTCGTGACATTTCACTGTGCAGCGATTAAAAACCTTCATTTCAACTGCAGCAATAACTCGATTTATGCAGCATAAAAGTGCTTCACTAGCTGCGAGAACACGTCAGGGTGGAAGGTAAAACCGTCTAGAGTGATCATTTACAGTTCGCAATAACAAAGTTGACACAAGTCTACTGCGTAGACTTGTAAAATTCAGTAAAATTCTATTTATTTGCAACAGAAAAAAAGTATAAGTATGTTGAAATGTATATGAACTGTACATGCCTATAAACAAATCTATGCAAATGTTTTTGTAAACAATCCAGATGAACTGGAGTTGAATGTAGGAGGGTGTCTTGCGACAGTTCTGCGGTTCGCCTGGGACGAGGCGCTCTCTAGCTAGCGCTTCGTGTACGGCTGATTCCTGTCATTAGCAGTCATTGCTCACTGTGCGTTTATGAGCCTGGGGCACAGGCACATGCCTTAATTACCTCGCTAATGACCCTGTGCAGGAGTTGCGTGCTGGGGCCATGGAGAATAGTAGCCTACTCCCACTACTCCCTGTGCTCCTATCACTCCCACCGCCACGTTCTCACCTCCTCTCCCCGCTCTGCCTCAACTCCTCCCACTGCCGTGGCTAATCTCGGCTAAACCCTCGTGTAAACTCCTTCCAGCCCAGTGGTGAGACAAAAGAGCCTGGGAACGGCAAGCTAAGGGCTGGAGCCACTCGATTCTTTATTAGGGCAAAGCCGCACATGCACTTGCTCCAGTACAAGCTTCTTTTATTAAAACAGCATATCTGTAAATAGAAAAGCACTAATTCGATGAAGAAAAGGGGGAAAGTTAACCAGAAAATACATTTACCACAGAGATTATAAAAACTACTGACACACTAATAAATACACCACAGAGACTGTAACAACTACTGACACACTAATAAATACACTTACCACAGAGATTATAAAAACTACTGGCACACTAATAAATACACCACAGAGATTATAAAAACTACTGACACACTAATAAATACACACACCACAGAGATTGTAACAACTACTGACACACTAATAAATACACACACCACAGAGACTGTAACAACTACTGACACAACTATGCTAAACCAACCACATACACACAAATGAACACGTAAACACATTTCGAAACATTACTTTTTAAACTAAATTCAATGTCTGGAGCCCCCATATGTCCCTCTCTCTGCTCTGTCCCTCAGTGACCATCCTCACAAAAATGATTTTTACCTGTAAAATGAATGGCCATATAATGATATTACTGTATTTGATTCATATCTGCTGTGCAGTTCCTAATAATCAAATGATTAGGTTAAAATACCTACAGTGTAACGGTAATTATTCAACTCACCATGAACCAACTGTGGGGCATCACGCCTTGTGCAGTAAGCTATATTGGGAATATCTCTTTTACGTGAAAAAAAAAACCAAAACGTATTTCTCACCTGCATTGGAGCATAACAACTGTGCGAATGACACACTCAAGGTCATACTATATTGTGAGACTGATCTAAGAAATGAGTTTCCACAGAGCGACAGAGTGCTGGAGTAAGCTACCAGATAAAAGCAGTCAGAGTGTCTTTCACAATAGATTTCTCAGCCACTAACATTGCCAGAACTGTGGTATCATTTTGCTGAGCCTATCAGAGGAACTAACAGCACATTAGTTTATATTTTTTCTTGATTCTGTTTTATCTAAAATATAACAAAATATATATATTATATATTTATATAAATTTTAGGACTTGAATTGGGATGGCATCTGCCACCCTGTGCCAGGCATGTGACCATATCACTGCTTCCACCAAACAACAAACAACAGCAACAACAAAATCAATCTCTAATAGCAGACAATCCGAGTGTTGGTTCATTGAAAGACTGGTGTTATTTGTGACAAAAAGACCAAAGCCCTCTGACACTGGCTAACTTAGGTGAGCTTTAGGAGAGCTTCTCCATGTGGGGCTATAGCAACGATGTTTAAAATGATGAATTATTAACAGTGGGGCCCCACCCTAAACATAGCAATCACACAGCAATCACAGCTGTAGCTTGTCATCCTGCTGGCAGCCATTTTGAAAATGGCTGGCAATCATCTCCAACAAAGACCAGTGTGCCGTATATGACGGTCAACAGAGGAAGACGAATGAACAGAAGAAGGCAATGGAGACTTAATTACATGGTAGTTTAGTGTGCTGTAGGAGTTTTAGTAGCATATAATATGATGTCCTTTATGCAGACTGCTTTGAATGATAAGGATATCATTAAGGTGGAAGGCTTAACATTTGCTAGGTAGTCAATGTCAACATAGACTCTTTTCTGTATGATGAAGGCACAAAGCCTTTACAACGCAAAGAACGTGAAAAGCATTTGCAGACATCTTGTTTCTTGGCCTCTTTTCAGATTTTGAGAATAACACAGATGTGTGTTTCCTCATGATTACTTATAAAGAAAGACCTCCATTAAGTGTAATATACCAACTGGAGAAAATCTTTCTTGCCTTTGTTTACCTCAAAATCCTTTATGGTTCAGGCAATCTGTTCCCTGAGCAATTTTACTGGTCTTTGAGAGTTAGAGTAACTCACATTGGGAATTTTCACTTTATCCTGTTTGTAGCCCATGTCTTGGTTTTTGTTCCACTCCAGTTGTCAGTACCGGGCAGCACTCTGCTCCCATGTAAACAAGCTTCTACATTTTCTTTAATTGTATGACTTCACCAAAATGCAGCCTTTGGTTGACAAAGCAATTTCATTTCTGATTCGTTGTATTCTTCTTCAGAAAAATTACAACCCAGTACTCTTATGTAGACCATGTCTGCATCTCATTGTCTCACTATTTAACACACAGGATCCTACATTTCCAGAGACATTTAACAGCTTTGTAGTGAGAATTTGTAATGAGTTGGGTCTAACTGCACATGGTGGACATTATCCCTGCTACTAGACTCACTGCCGTCTAGTGCTGAATTTGTGCTAGATCCAGACACCACTGCAGAACTAATGATCGATGTAATCAAAGCCACAAACAGGCTGCTGCTAAAAAAAAATTAAAAATCTGATTTTGAAAAAAAAAACCCCACCCCGCCACCCCCCACTAATTCTGGTCATTTTATAGGCACATGCTTTCGTCAAACACACGGGTCTTCTGCATGCTGTTAGTTCTCTGTTTATGCATCATATTTTTGATCCTGCGTGGTTATGTGGAAAATGCTATGTTGGAATGACAAAGGTCTTTTGTTAGGATGTGTAGCCCTAGTGAACCATGCAGGCAACATCTGATATGTAGCTTTAGATACTGTGTGAAGAGCAAGTTTACATTGGTTTTCCTCATCAGTGTTATTCCAAGAAAGAATGATAGTAACACAGATACATTGTTATACGTGTCATTCTGTGTATCACTGCAATCAGAATACTTCTGAAATAACCAAATTAACTTGAATAATAAAAAAAGCTTTAAAATTTAAAAAAAGGGTCTTGGGTAAATTTTAAATGTTGAAAAGGTGTCTATCTTGGGTGACTTCTAATAACTATTTAAACGTCACAATATTAAAAGCAGTTTCAGTTATATTAATGTTACATTTATTTTGTAGGCCTAGGTATTATTGCTTGGCACTGTGCAAATAAGAATACTTTTCTACCAGTACAAAAACAACAACAACAACTGCTTGTTCATAAACGATCATGTGACTCTCATCCGGGTCAGCTCAGATCTGCCTGCCAACCATCTTCAAATATTAGAAATGTATGCTGGTCTTGGGTGCCTTTAGCTAACAGCTGACAACTGTACCCTCCTATTACCCCCCCCCCCCCCCTTAAGAACACACCACTTTCTCCCCCCCAGGGGCTGTCTGCTTGGGCTCTGGTCCTCTTCCTATTCCCCACTGCCCTACATTCCTCTAGTCTCCATTTTACCTGCTCTGGCCTACATCTATCTCTAGTGAGGTGTTGTGGGCTTGGTTAACTTCATTTGCATTATCTCCTCCCACCTGGGGTTGGGGCTCCTCTCACAACTAACGGCAACACCTACAGCTCCACACATGCAAAGCATGAGACTTTTGTTGCGGACTACTCTTGGCATAACTTTAACCCAGCACACGTGGTGGGAAATAAGATGCTAACGTTGAATGCTAATGCTTCAGTAGGCTTGTGAGTGAAGGCTAGCAGCCACCAGGTTGCGCTTCTTGGGAGCTAGCAGCTTTCATTTATTTTCTTGACACGTATGCGTCTAAGGTCAAATGATTCCTTTAAAAGATGCAGAATGTAAGTCAACATGCAGGCTGTGTTTTGCTTCCAGAGCTGTTGTTTTTTTAAGCCATACTTGTGTGAATCTTCCATGTATTTGTAGTGATGGCCAAACACATTTGGAGCATGACTTTCACAAGGGGGACATTGGAAAGCTGCCTCAAAAACAAGCAGAGAACAGACAGTCACAGATATCGCTTTGGCACTCTTATTTCATATTTTTCATTTAGTGATAATTGTACTTTATATTTTTAAACAATTTTTTTTTAAATCAAAAAAACTTTTGATTTAAAATCTTAGGCCTACATAAAAGAAACAAAGGTCTAGGATACATTTTAGGGAGCGTTCATGTAAACACTCTGTAAGAGGTAGCAAGCAATATGGAAAAAAAACTCCTACACTTCCACAGTGAGACACACTAAGAGTTGATCTTAAAAGTGCCAGTATTTCCTGGAACCGAGTCCTCTGGCAACAAAACGCCTCAGAGCCTAATGGAGTGTAGTACAAGTGATTTGTTTTGCAGGTAAAAAGGTCTATTAATAGCCACTCTGTGGAATTCAGCCGCCTATTTGCTTGACAGGATATGTCAGACACTAGTTCTGCCCAGGAGTCTGCCCGCAGCCCTGTTGCCTGGAGACAGCACCTGAAAGACAAGCTCGGCTAAATGGGCAGACTCGCTCATCAGAATTAGTCTTTCATCTATTGATGAGGTCCTGGAGACCAAGGCCTGTTACCCACGCTATTGTCAAGCGGCCTTAATGATTGGTTCAGCCACACCTACTTGAACAATCAAGTAGTATTCACACGCACCCACCAATCAGTGGGTCCATACAATGAGATTCGGTTCGATGCATTTTGATTACAGACGTTTCGAAGCAAGACACAAATTGCATTGCATTTTCAGAATGCTGCATATTCATTTTGCATAAGTATTAAATATAATGCTGTCACTGATCATATGCAGTTCAGACAGCAGTGATGAATTGGTAAAAGGAGAGTGCAAAGCTGTTGCTTCAACACAGAGTGATGCATGCCAACCCCAGTCACATGTTACATTTTAAGCAGCTGAGAAGTCTTTAAAAGACCAAACTTTAAAATTGTTATGTCTTTCTTGCGTTCAGTGTATTCTTCGCTCACAGTCCTGGAAGCCCACCATAGCACTGCACAGTAAATACTTTTATCACTTTAACTCAGTGGTTAAGGTACTCAACTTGTAATCAGAAGGTTGCCAGTTCAAGACCCACTGCTGCCAAGTTACTACTGTTGGGCCCCTGAGCAAGGCCCCTAACCCTCAGTTGCTCAAGTTGTATTCAGTCATAATTATAAGTCGCTTTGCATAAAAGTGTCAGGTAAATGTAATACCTACTGAAGTTACAGGAACACAACACACAGAGAATGGGTAAAATGTAAAGTGCCATTTGCTTTCCCATAAATCCTTTGTGCATATTTTAAGGAGCGAGAGGCCAGAGAAGGGAACTACTGATCCCATGGGCTCACATGAGGCCCCACTGTTCCACTACCGTGATCTTTAGTTTAAAATTTCCCCCAGAGTTTGCAG